>NW_020884872.1:35932274-35986381 GCF_003945725.1 Corapipo altera
TTAGACTTTTAATATCTTCACGGATGGAGACTCTACAATCTCTCTGGGCAATCTGTTCCAGTGTTTGAACAACCTCATGATAACAAAGTGTTTTCTTGTGTTTCAGTACAATTTCTTATATGTCAGCTTGTGCAACGTTTGCAGTGCTTCTAGCCAAAACCTCAGAAAACCAACAAAAGCACCAGGACAACTGCAGTGTGCTCAGCAGAGCTGATGTTACTCCAGCCAAGAGTACCAACAGCAGCTTTCCCAACATCTAATTCTTTGTAAATGACAAACACAGTGTGACTTGTAAGGTCAAGAACTGGAAATAGCCAGTTTATGGTATGATTTAGTCAACTTTTACTTTAAAAAAAAAAAAAAGACCCCCCCCCCCCCCCCCCCCAAAAGAAAAACCAGAACATGAGCAGTGTATGCTGAGTATGCTGAGGTAGAGCAGTGACTAACCACCAGCACCAAGGGAGGAGAGTAGACTCATGACTATTGTGCAACACATCCGGGAGAGTGAGGAGGTGAGGTGGAGGGGGTGACAAAGGAGAAAGGAGTAAAGAGGGAAGGTAGCAGGAAAGGGTGATGACATAGTTTAATAGAATTGATTTATGTGTCACTGACTTTGTAAAGTTAATTCCATATTGAACTTTCCCTCAGCTGCTCCCTCACTCCCAATAAAGTTGTCTCTATTCTAAACCCTTGAACTCATTGTTTGTTAATAGGGAAGTGTTGCTCATGAGGGAGACACAGACAATGTTCATTTAATTTCCCAGTTTTCCCAGGAGACCCTTGAGGGTATTATTTAAGGAATGTTTTCAAAGGAACGTATGTATACTGGCCCTCTTTACTACCCACAGTACCTCCACCTAGACAACTCACTACATCAGTCAATATTTGCAAATCATCAGTTAATCAACAGTGAGGAAAGGTAAACTGAAATAAAATAACTTAAGTGAATAATTTCATTAGCTTTGCTCTAATACAAATAGACACCCTTGGAGATGCACTTTTTCACTGGAGACTGGTAACAAATGTGTCAAGTGCTTGAAAAGAAAGTAATACAATTGTGAAAGCTCACACAAAGGTAAAATTTTCCCAAAGGTGATGTGGGAAAGCATGTGGTGGGAGCAGACCTGATTTGGCTACTGTATGTGCTACCGTCGGTGTAAGGAAGGAAGTCTCCAAATGGTGGATTTAACATGACTCTCTGCAGCCACATCACAAAGCACCCGGGAGTGGTTTGTCCCTCCCAGCCCCTGTGGGAATCAATCTGAGGAAGCCTGATGCTATAGAGATGTTTCCTGTATATTGTGTGGGAAACTCAGCTAAGTGCAAACTACCGGCAACAATGAGACAATAAATTATAATAAACAGGAAAAATAGCATTGGCTCCTGAAATCAATGGCTGGAGCACATGAAACTTTCACAGCATTGATAAATGAATAAATATAACAAAAAAGCATTGGCTTCTAAAGAATGGGCAGTTTTATCTGCACTGAAAGGCTCCTTTTCTTAACTAAATATATGCAAAAAATAAACACCACTGAAGGACTTTGGTTGGGATTTTCAATGCTGGAGAGGTGATTTAGAAAACTGCACAATACCCCAGAATCTGATTCCTTTGCTTGGCCCTGAACATAGTCAAGCATAGTCTGAACAAATGGCCACCTGCTAGCAACCATGGTAGCGTCATCTATTCATGTCTGCTACTCAGCCCTCAGAAAATTATTACATCTGAAACATGGACTGGCCCCCTCCTTCTGGAAAATTATAAAAAATAGCAACAAAAATGAGCTAAAAACTGCTGGAAGCACCTGTTGTCCAGTGAAGAAGACCTGGAATACTCTGAGGATTAAATACTGTTCATCTTGTGCACACAGGTTATCTTAGTGAATTCAGAGAAGCGAGCAGTGAGAGCTGAAAGAAGTGGAGTGAAGAGTGTGCAGTACTTCAGAGGAGACACTGAAACACCTTGCAAGCCCAAGGGAACTGCAGTATTAAGTACTTTTCATTTACTACCCTTGTGATATCCAGGCTCTGCAAAAAAGCTTAAGAAAATGCTCAACTTCAGTTCAGGAGAGCAGTCCCATCTGAGGCAAAATAATTCCCTCTGCAGACAGTCTCCAGAAGGCTCAGGACTTTGTGGGGCCAGGCTCTGAGGGACAGTATTTAGGTATGACAAAGCAATAAGGTTTAGCCTGTATTAGAGGTTTCTGCTCTTCACTAACAAAAGATCTGACAGAATCTCACTAAGATCTTTGAAAGGGCACAAGTAAACAGTGTAGAGTAAAAAGTTGCTCTTTCAAAACCTTGGATGGGGGGGTGTTGAAGTAGTGCAGTAACAGAAGTGTCTGAAAACACACTCCAATCATTCCTGAGTTAATTTATTTCACTTAGTTTTAGCTGAATCATACATCAGTGGAAGATCATGACACAGAAGCAAAACAGTGCACAGATTTAGATGCAGTAATGGAATACGCATTTTACAAAATACAGTGAATTGCTTGTTTTCTAGTATCCCAAAACTGAACTGCTGCAGAGAATGCAAGAAAGGTACAGTCAACTGAGGGATATGGTTGTCCTGCTCTACTCTGCACTGGGGAGGCCTCACCTTGAGTCCTGTGTGCAGTTTTGGGCACCACAATATAAGAAAGATATGAAGCTATTAGAGAGTGCCTAAAGAACGGCAACAAAGCTTCATTATGAGGGAAATGGAGGGGCAGGTGCAGAACTCTTCTCTCTGGTAAGCAGTGAGAGAATGGCATGGATCCATGCTAGAGGACGTTTAGGTTGCAAATTAGGCAAATTAGGCAAAGGTTCTTCAACTGTTGGGCACTAGAACAGGCCTCCCAGGGAAGTGGTCACAGCACCAAGCCTGATAGAGTTCAAGAAGTGTTTGGACAACACTCAGACACGTAGTGTTACTTTTGGGGTTGTCCTGTGCAGGGCCAGGAGTTGGACTTGATGATTCTTGTGGGTCCCTTCCAACTCAGGATATTCTGTGATTCTGTGATGATTCTGCTTGAAGCTATAACTCTTGCAGCATAAGTGAAAAATTAGTTTCTTTTATTCTAGACAAGAGAACTGCTAGATTTAAAGAAAAGTGGGTAACTGACATGTAGAAAGCAATGCCACCCAACAATGATTAGGTTGTTGAATAGCTTTTTGTGAGAAGGCACTCAACATTACAAAGTTATTCAGCACTATGGTCATTTTAAGTAATGATTGGAAGGGTGAATACTCATTGTCTCAATTCAGTTAAAAATTATAAAAAATTCTAGGCAATAAGTAGTGTAGGAGGGTGCATAAAATTTGGTTTCACAGAAGAGGCAGCCTTCAGCTGTTCATGTCACTGTAGAGTGCAGTGTTCAGATCTGGGTACCTCATCACTGACACAGCCATGTACTCTAAAAGAAACAGGAAAACAAGTCAAGAACATGCAAGAAATAGTTTGGTGTTTTTTTTAAATAAGAGAGTTAAGTATATCTAAGTTTGGCTAAGGCAGTAGAAGACAATAGCAACACCTAAATATTTAAAAAACAAAGAAAGAGGAGACTTAGCAACACGGGAAATAATGAGATTAACTGCAGGATACAGAACATTGTTCTTACAGAAAGATCCATTTAGGCCTAAGCTACAAATGATAGAGAGTCTGTTAGTTAGTATATTCAAAGGTCGATTGGACAAAATGCTAGCAATTGTATAATAAAAAGTTTTTCTGTGCCAACATCTGTAAATGCTTCCTATATTAAACTATATGAAAAAACCACAGTATTGTATAAACAACCTCTGACTGCAAATGCAAAGGTAACCTCTGCAACCATGTGTCTGAACAGGAGAGGGCAGCATAGACTAGGAGTAACTACGGATTTATAAAGTCCAGAAGATACCCTGAATTTGTGGGAGTTGGAGAGGGGGATCTTTAAATGGTAATCTCTCTTGCGTGTGATATCCAGAATATTTGAAACCACAGGAAGTTGTTACCAACCCTTCATCAAAGAGTATCCCCAGCCTCTGTCATGTCTAATCTGTGCTGTATTTCTTTTTCAAGGTGACCTCACCTGGTATTGAAGATGATGTTTGCACTGCAAGGATTGCTGCACTTACTTCATAGCTTCTAAGGTCACCTCCCTTTCAACCCCCAGCCTTCCCCCCCTACCCTCTACCTGATCTTAATCTTTAAGCAAAAATATCTTAGGCAGGATTTATTGGGGTAAAATCTGAAAATTCATTTCCTTGTGTAAAGGTCAGGAAAAATGTGGATTGAATAAAAAAAGCAGGTTTATTTGGTGACAGTCTAGTGCAATTGCACTTGTTTATGTGATCCTTCCTTCTATTCCTTCAACTTTTTTCACTAAAAGTAAAGAAACAGAATCTGGAAAATACCACTCTGGAACTCCATTAAAATCTTACCTCAGTGCCTGTATCTCTCTGTCATCTCCAATCTGATAATTTTCCTTTGAATATCTGGACCTGATTTTTGTCTACCTTTTGTTTTATCCTTGGTAATACTTTTGGCTAAGAACATAGACTATGTCCTGCAGCCTTCAACTCTTTTTTTGCCACTTGATCTGGCTAGTTTTCAGCCATTTGCTGATTTCTCTTTGAAGTATTTTTTCTTTCCCTTCTGAAATTGAGGGAAACACAGGTTTAAGATAGTATTATTTCTAAAAAGTATTTAGTATTTAGTAGCCTAAACCTCATTCTTCTATTTTTGTGTTATGCTCTATACACAACATGCAGGAGCATGCACAATTACAATGAAAGTGCTTAACATAAGTTTTTCCTAGCATTACAAGGATGAAAGTGATCTTAAGTTGACCACTTACTTTTCTGTGGGCTTAGTTTTGTTCTGAAACCATAGAAACAAAGAGAAAAAAAAGAATTATTATTATTATTATTATTATTATTATTATTACTACTAGTGTATCAACTGGAAGCCTTTATCATGAAATACAACCATACAGCAGTGGGACTTTTAAAAGCACGAGTGAAAATGGCTATCTCCCTGCTCGAAAAAAGAACAAACCAACCAAAAAAAACTCCAGAACAAAATAACAAAAATTTACCATGAAAGTGTAACTGAAAGTAGTATGGGAATTATTTATTTGCATTTTTGTAAGGCGTGAATATACACAGTAAAGCTGAACAGGTCTGTACTGTGAATCTCATACGCTCTGAATAAACAGAGAAAACAAGGAAACCCAGAGGCATAAAGAAATAACATCAAAGAAGTTAGTAACGCAGGAATAAAAGGAAGCTCTCTCTACTCCAAGACCAGCATTCACTAAGACTGGTTATTTCTTTGCACATTCCATAATTTCATTTTTTTAAAGATAATTAAAATTAGTGACCTTTAGTAGTCATCTTTATTGGCTGGAGTACATAGGACAGGAAAAAGTCTTCTGTTTTGTTTTTAAGTTTGTCCTGTATCTGTTATTACTGTGTACATGCAGACATGAATTAAAAGTAAATTTTAATTTTATCATTGTAAGTTATCTAACAATATTGTACCAGAGACTTGAACTGTTATCCAGTCATAATTCAGTCTAATCATTCTGCAAAATCTGGGTTTGTTTATCAGCATTAATTCACTTAGAAAATCTAATACAAAGGTATAAAATTGTATTTTTAAGAAAGAAAGTCCACACCACCAAAAAAACAAGCCCAAAATTTTCTGAAAGCAGAGTTCTCAGACATACTAAGTATTTTTCTTTAAAAAATAATTAAATACTTTTTTTTAAAAAAAAAATCTTTTATTCTACTTCCTTAGGAGAAAGAAATTCAGTGGCCCATAGCCACATTTAAAGAAAAGATTTACCACTTATTCTTAGTTTCATGATGAAAAGAGAAAATCTTGTGTGAAAATGGAGTGTTAACCCATTTTTGCAGCAATGTTAAAGAAAATCCATGCCTCTTTTTTTCAGCAGAAATAAGACTGAGCAATTGCATATGTATACGCATGAGTGCCAGTATGTGCACATGTAAGGGAAAAGTGGGAATAAATTCTGCCACCCTCTTTTCTCTTACAACACCGCTCTTTTATGAACCAAGCTCTCTTGCAGGACATGAAATTAGTCTACAGAAACTTTTTAAATAATAAATGCATAGCACTGGCAAATCAACCTTATACACACCAGTTTCTGTGATATGTTGAAGACTGGTAGAATTCTATTGATCCGAATTATATGGGAGCCACAGGTTTCAGAACAAAAAGGCCATGTTGAAGAATTAGAATTCAGGTAGAGACATGGCCAAAAGAGTGTAAATAGTCACCACAGGTATGAAGATGCTACTCAAATGCAGACGTTGAACCTGCTTCACCTCCTCTCTCACATCCTGGGAAATGCATCAAGAGCAGCCCAGCTTCCCATTTCAGCCACTGCCTGTGAGTAAAGCTGAACATAACCTACCTACCAGTCACCATCTGAAGAAAAGAGGCCTCCCATTATCCCAAGGATGTCTGAGCAGATGACATGGAAAAATTCCTATTACCCTCAAAGTTTTCTCTCTGTGTTAGCATTTAGCTAAGGAATAGGTTATGAGGCAGCATTGCATACTTCCTTTCCTTTCTCACTGAAACTGTTTTGTTCTGAGTTTTAGTGGGTATTGAGGTTTCTCTGAGGTTCAGTTACCCTTAAAGTTTAGGAAGGTGAGTGCATTACCTAGAAGTGGTACATCTTGGGATCCTGGACTATTTCACTAAGGGAGGAGTCTGGGGTACAGAAATGAATGATCCCAGTTAAGCAATTTCCATTTTCTGTCACTGCATGAAAAGTATATCACGCTGGAAATTTAAGCCAGGTGTCTACTTCTCCTAGATTACACTGTCTTTTCAAAGTGGCCTAGAAACTCAGCCAAAGTTGAGACACCCTCATGAGACTGCAAGCCTAGAAAAAGCTAAAACACTAGGAAGAGAAAAGACCTCTAAGAGGTTCTACTTCCAGCTGAAATTATTCCACTTACATACCATCCTTTCAGCATTACACTTAAGAAAATTAGCACCATGTAAACCTTGATAATAGAAGAACAATCTGGCAGCACTTTAGATGTTATAACAAGGTCTTCAAGGAGTTATAAACACAGTCAAGAGCTATTTGTCTCCCATCTCAGCTGTTTGGACTGAGACCACCAGTGATTCCAACCACCATACATGTAACAAAGAGATACTGTAGATCCCAGAATATATCCCTAAGGGATACCAGATGACACCGAAGACATCAGAGATCAAAGTAATAAATTTTATAAAATAAGAAAAGGAGTACAATTATAGCTTATGGTCAAAAGAGTCAAATGCCACATGGAAGTTCAAAAGCAGCAGGAACATGTAATAATAACCCTGCAAGTCCGCAAACACATTATCTGGATAGCCCTCAGAGGAGAAAAATAAAACTCAAAATGATATCTGTAGTTTATCTGCAGAGTAGTTTGCACTAACCTTTGACTGCAATGACAGTGTAAAGGAAAAGTTCTTGATTATTAATGAACGCTACTTTTGCTGCTATAATTCCCTCCTACAGCGGCCACCTTTCCTAAAACGTAAAAAATCTTTCTTTCATTCATTTGATTTAGAAAGTAGATGTGATGATCAGATAGACAATTAGAAGGGAAAAAAACCCTGAAGACCCCCCCCCCAATCATGGAATAAAAAAAACAAGACAAGGTTTTTGGTGTAATCAAACCATACTTATTTTGCTGGTTACTCCTCCACTCTCCCTATCCTTCGTCTGTGCACAATCTTCTTGGCTTAAAAACTCTTTACCAAATGAAATTTTTTTCATACTTGTCAAAAATATCAGTACATATTCTGGACTGAGTGTAATAGACAAACATCGGTCTTGAGATGCACCAAAACATTTGACGTTTTCAAACTAACTGGTAACTATAAAGACATTTTCTATAAACTGGAATTGTAAAATTCAGTTTTAAAGGAATTTTAATAGTAACATTTTATTAAGAGATCCAAACATAATGAACAGTAGTGAAAATTGTAATTCTGAAGCATAATTGCAGAAACCTTCAGTATTCAGTTAACCTCTGCTTACAGGAGTTATAGAAACTGGTACTATGTCATTAAACTCTCTTGGAATTTTGATTTTTGCCCAGCAGTGGAATAAAACTAAGACCTTTCTGAGCATTTTAGGTAATCATACATCTGACAGAGATATAAATCTGCAGGATAGCTGATCACCCAACAAATAAACTCATCACATGTGTTGGGACAGCCAAAGCCTGAGTCTGCACCTCAGCATCTTCCAACTGTGGAAGGCCCACCTTTAAGACTCTGTTCCAAACTGTACAGAACAAAAAGACAACTCTGAGTCTCTCACATCTCAGTGATGGCAGTGCCTCTCTGTCAGACAATCTGCCCAGAACATGAGAAATCCTGTCATTTAAGCATTTGGGGTGGGGTGATAGGTGGTGAGTGGGGAAAGAAATGTTTTTAAAGAAAGTTTTATTTTTGGTAATTTAGTACTTATATGAGAAAATGACCAGTTAAAAATTAAACCCCAAAAGGCAGAATAAAACTACTCCATTGGTATCACCTAATTAATATATAGCAAAAAAATTATTAAATACTAATAACAATGCTAGAACTAAACACAAAGTAGTTAAATTTTGGGCAAAAAGAAATAACAGATGGAATAGAGATGTATGAAGAGCTCTTATATATCCATCTACTTATAAATATATTAACATCTGACTCACAAATAAAGCATATTGAAATAGTCACAGTGGCATTATCTACCAAAAACCCTCAATTATGAAATTTTTAGTATGCTACCATTTATAAATATAAGCTCATTTAAAGACTGAGTTTTTAGAAAGTTATTGATTCTTTCCATGCAATTAGGGAGAAGAAAATATTTTTCTGGTTAGCAGATTCAGTTCTGCACCACCACCATCAATACTACTCTTGCCATCAGCTTCAATGGGAAAAGATTTATGCTGTGTGTTAGCTCTCAGCAATTACATTGACATTATCAGTGATTTACTGAGTGGTATTTCAAACATGTTATCATATGCCAGCTGATATCAAGAAAGTTTGAGTGACAAAGTTCTGATCATAGCCACTTGGATAATAAATATCACAGCTATTGAGCATTTAAACTCTGACAACCAGGTCATCAATTAAAAAAAAAAACAACAAAAAAAAAAGCCTTGAAAAACTCAGTTCTGAGTTCAAATTACTTCCTCTTAATTCTTCCACTTCTCCATTGCTTAAGGTTCAGTACAAAGCCCTGATTTGAAATAGAACAGTTCAGCTGGTGGGGAGGCTGGAAATTTTCTCATGTTGATAGGTAGAAGTGGGAATTAATAGTACAAACACTTTGTGATGTTTTTCAACCCTTTGCTATGTCAAAATCCTTAAGAATTCAGGCTGCTGAAATATGTTTTCTTTTCTGAGCTGCATTTCAGAGACTTTTTAGAACTACCTTACAGATTCAAGAGGGTGTTGTAAGCCACCAGTTGCAAATCACTTCGGTCTAAAAACTAATCTAAAAAATCTATGGAAAGATTTTTGTTCATCATAATTAAACTGTACCTTTTAAAATAGTTATGTCGTTTTTATTCTATATTAGTCCAAAATATCTTCAGGAAATCATTTTACTCTTGCTTCTACATCAGTTAAATGGCACTGTTACCACTTAAGTTTTTTGTAATTTGAAGACATTTGAGAACTGTGCTTTAAAGAACATACACTTTCCTTACTTCTCTTTCATTCTTTTAGTTGCAAATTAGAAATATCTAACTTTAGTCTTATGGATTTCATTTAGAGAGGGATCTTGTATGTTGATCAGCATTGTAGGAGAGAACTGGGTTTTTCTCCATCTCTACACTAATTTCCCATAGATTTTAATTCTGTGTTAATTCCCAAGAGTTCTCTTGCATCTTGACAGTTTGTCCATTGTCCAAGGACATAGTTACTCTTTATAAGTCAAGAAAGCAAGTAAAAACAGTTGTCTCTTTTACATTTAATTTTTCTTATCCAAATTCCTCAAATACCAAAACCAAGATGAAAACAGATTTAAAAAAAAAAAAAAAAGTAAAAATCTAAGAGGAAACAATACCAAAGGAATACTTAGACAGTGTCATATTATTGGTATGCACAAATAATACTCGTTATTAACTTTCATTTTTAAGCAGTTTTTCTGAGTTAAAGATCTTTCAAAAGACAGAATTTCATATGTATTCTGTTAGAAAGGGCTATTTAGATAACAACTACAATAAAATGAACAAGCTACTCAACCTACAGCAGTAGTTTAAATCATTATTATATTGTCTGTTTTGAATGATGTTCACCAAGAAGGACATCATTAAGGAAAGGGCAAGGTAAATAATGAATTGCTGACTATTGGCTGCAGAGAAATAAAAAAACACAGGATTCTACAGGCCAGGGACCCTGCTGCTGCATCATTCAGTTAATGGGCTAAGAGAATCTGAAGTAACATTAGAGCTCTGTACTGAGAGATTGGAAACACAGGAAAAAGAGAAACTGAAACATCCAGGGTAAAATCAGCTGCTGTGTATACAGGCCAGAGGATGTTCTTTGGCTGCAGGGGAACTGGTGTGGATCATCAGTTTGTACATCAGCTCATTAGCCTCATGCTGGTTAACTGTATTTTTTCAGCTGGGAAATATTTAAGGTCGCATGTTTGAGCTATTTTTCCCCTCCCTTCTAGACTTGCAAGGAGGAACAGGAAGAAATTTAAAGTAAATTAAGAGTAATAGCAAGGTGTTGACTTGCTAAACTAACTTACTGAAGTCTTTTAGATCATATGAGCCTTGAAATCAGAGGGGTAGAGAGAAGAAAATGACAGGCAATGTACTGAAAATGAAAGGTCAAGTCAGAACACGAAAAGTTTGCATGGATTTTGAAGTCATCAGTAAAACCTGTTAAGAGGAACAGGTGTTGCTTGCTGATTTAGCCATGGGTGATACCTGGAATCAACTTATGAAATCTTTAAAGACTCACTTGTGTGATCAGAAGAGGGATTCAGTGCTTAGTGGAGAATCTGAGGGTGGAGATAAGCAGTACATCTGTGTTAGCCCTTGTGAGCTGTTGCTGAAGAGAGGGGTGGCTCCCTCCTACTGCCCTCTCCTCGCTCCTGCACATGCTCTGGCATTTGTCTGAGCTGGCAGTGAGCTGGATCGAAGAACTTAGACTGGTATAATATTAACACCCCCTTCCCCTGCAGTGCAAATTGTACCAAAGAGCTGGGGCACCATCTTGGAGGAATTCTGAAGGCTGTGTGTGGGCAGTAGTGCCATTTTTGAAATAAGCTTCCCCCCACCATTGCGAGCATACAGATGACCAGACTTCCTTACAAAACAGCTTGCCATCCCACATTGTCAGCTCAAACCCTCTGCGCTGCTGTAGTATGAAACTGGAATATGTGGAGGGTGTGTGGAGAATTGCAGAGCAGTGCATGTGGATGGTGGTGTGGTTTGATGCCCTTCAACTGGTCAGCCACGCTTCCAAACCTCACCCCCAGTCATTTAACCATGTGGTAATCTGGGTAACACCCAGGAGTACATTTTCCTTTATGCTCCCCTTTTCTTTTCTCATTTATGGTTGCTAATAAAAAAAAAAATCCTAGTCTCTGAAAAACATAACACTGAATTGGTGCAGCCAGAATCTGCTTGGAGAGAATCCAGCATCTTCTATAAACAGTTCAATTTTATCATATTTAACACAAGTATCTCTAAATAATAGAAATATTTTACTTTCAAATATTATTTTGGCCTTTGACTGATGTTCCATTTTATGGCCAGTCTCTGCTACAATGTTTTTGACCTGCTATGTCCTGATCTTTCTTTCAGAAGAGATAAACTTCTAAAAATAGTTCTTTATCTTCCCAAGACTCATTTATAACTTTACAGCAGATTAAAATTTCACTGATGAATGGAGAACTGCTGATGGAGATGAGCCAACACTAAAATACCCAATCTCACTTGGTATCTTCCAAGTATTTTCTTCTTCAGTACAATACTCTGATATTATTTCTGCTCAGTGACCTTCATGTCATGATTCTGTAAAGACAATGAAATATCCAACAGTTGCATGTAACTGTAGTCAAAGAGAGGACTGATATATCTTTTAGAAGCAGAAGGCTGAACGTGGTATGAAAAAAGTAAAGAAGAAACAAATTAAAAATAAAAAAATGCCCCCAAAGATCCCAAAAATGCTGGTTTGTGGGCAAATAGTCTGTCGATTCAGAGAGAATTGAACAGTCACTGAATGATCTTTAAACAGTGTGACAGAGAAATCGTACTTTTCCTTAAGAATGTAGTAGTAACTTTGAAGTAAAGTCTCTAGTTTGTAAATATGTTTATACTACTATTTACTTGAAAGAAACACAATTGTTTTGAGTACAGAGACTTCCTTGACACACAGATATCTTCACTGGTACTGCATGTTCATGTCTACTTACAGGCACTTGTCTGCCACAAGATATCTTGTGTAATGAGAGGTTGATTTATTTGTACTTGATAAGAATTGCCTAGAAAATTATCAGTCTCACAGGAACAATTTACCACAGGGTAAGCAAGGATGTGAAAACAAATTATATTGGTTCTTTTCTGAAAGGTCACCTAAAGGAAGTTTAAAATTAGGCTGTAGAGGGACTTTTCAGAAGGGCATGTATTGATATTACAAGGGGGAATGGCTAAGGCTGGTTGGTTTAGTTTAGATATTACAAAGAAATTCTTAACTATGGAGGTGGTGAGGTACTGGAACAGGTTTCTCAGGGAGACTGTGGACTTCCCATCCCTGGAGACATTCAAGACCAGGCTGGATGGGCCTCTGAGTAACCTGTTATAGTGGAAGGTGTCCCTGTCCATGGTAGGGGGAGTTGGAACTCGATGATCCTTAAGACCGCTTCCAGCCTAAAGAATTCTGTGATTCTATGATTCTACGATTTTGATTTGGTACCTGTCTGGCTCTCTTTCTGCATCTTGCCTCCAGTGAATGAGTATGATGGAGAAAAACCTAAATATGCAGACTTATGGTAGAACAAATGATGCAGTGTAGGAGCACTGCTAGTTCATACCCTGATGACGTGACCACTCGCATAATTACAACAGTACAACTCACTTCTCTTTACTCATACTGTAAAAATAACCTATGTTCTCTCATCATTTGAAATACAAAGGGATTTTTCTAACTCAGCTTATCATGATTGCAATGAGACAGGATCCAGTAATAAGAGCATCACAATCATCAGAGCTGGCTGAGAAGTTGCACATGGTGAGGAGATGAAGAGACGCAGTGAAGGGTAAGATGATGCCTTCAGCCAGGCCAGCAGCAGGCAAAAAAAAAGATGAGGGACCTAAAACATAAACTCATTTAAAAGTTTCAGGAGAAATTTATCTTGATGTAGGAGAAAATCACATTCACTTTGCTTAGTACAGTCTTTTTTTAAAATTTAAACAGTCTTGTGATTAATACACTACACTCAAGATAAGGCTTTTCCTACTTTTGTCCCCTTCTGCTCATGTTTATATGGCTTCCAAACGATGCTCTACACCAATGACCCTGGAGGTACTTATCAATCTGGTAGCTCAGCTTTGCCTGAAAATCTCTCCCTAATTGAGCATTCCATATTTCTAGCATCTCTTAAAAGGCCCTATAAAACATTTGCTTCAGACAAAATTCAGAATGGAATGCCTCTCTTGTAAAGAAACTGAAAACCTTCATTACCAGGCGAGGAGAGTTTATCAGACTCCTGCTGCCTGTAACCTGACCAGCCCCCAGCTAAGCTCAGGGCTCAGAGGTGAAATGTTGCCATGTTTATGCACTGAATGATCTGTCTCCTAGAAACTGTAGATGTGTAAAACATCTATAGCCTATTTGTTGAGAGAAAATATTGTGAACCATATTCGCATTTGACATAGGCAAGCAAATATCTATTGACTCCAGTAGAACTAAATCAATTTGCTTTCAAACGTTTTTATTGTATTTTGTGTGTTATCACAGAATCACAGAATATGCTGAGTTGGAAGGGACCCACAAGGATTATCACATCAACCCTCTCAGCCCTGTACAGGACCGTCTCCAAGAGTGCCTGACAGTACTATCCAAACACTACCTCAACTCTGTTAAGGGGGTTAAGGTTCTGTGCCTGTCTACTGCATCACTGTGGAACAACTATTTCTTTTTCATTCGCTACAAAAAATAGCAACCTTTTTTCCCCCTACTTAGATATTTTTGCTCTGTTATTGACTGAAAAACTTCCAATGTCATCTGTCTCTCCTTCTGAACTGCAACATTTTTATTGGAATTTATTACACTTCCCTTACCCTACTCCCTTCCCAAAGTATATAGTCCTCCCTTACACTATAAAAACCATTTATGTTTTACACATAGCCATTTAAAGCATAGATTTTCAAGACATTTTAAAAAGACAAGCCATTCAAATGCTTATTTTGGAGAATCTTTTCCTTAAATTAGAAGATCCGTGTCCAAAAACATTACTCTGTTCCCTTCCCCCTGCCTGAACTGATGGAAATGCCTGAAGATAATTGGTTTCTAAAAGGTAAGAAAGTACTTGAAACTCGATCTACTGCCAACAGAGGTAGGTCCTTCAGGTAGCTGGAGAGGCTTTGCTAATGAGATCTTACTTCAATCATTTACATTTCTTTGATGGTTATTTTCTTATGCAAATGAACAGACTTTTCACCACGTAGAAAGGGGCAACAACTGACTGTTAAATGAATTGCCTCCCGCTTAATGAAAACATCCAGCTTCTTCTTTCTTATGAGTTTACAGAAGGTTATTTGTTTGGATTATTATAATCCACACTACTTTAATGTTCACACCACACTAGGGTTTAGAGAACAACGTTATTATCTGTAATTGCAACTACTAAGTTCCTCCCTTCAGAGAAATACTACTACAATTTAGTCAAAGGATGCAAAGACAAATATGGTATATATAACATAATGAAGGCAGCCTAGGATATCCAATGGCTTTTTCCCTTTTTTTTCCCACTGAGGAAGCAAGCCACCTTGAATTTCTTCAGAGATATTGAAAGGAAGGAGGTAGGAAATGTCTAAAAAATTAAAAGAGGAACTGTTTGCATGTTCTCACTCATTCAATTAACATACTAACAGGGTATAACCCTCAAAGCGATTAAGTGAAAGGGACAAGGTAATGGTATTTTAAGCTCTGTAATTCTTTTTCTTTAAGAGGAAGCAGGCCTTCAACCTCGGGAGGTGGTGAGGAAGGGAGTAAACCATAGAAGTTAGATCAGTGGGGAGCTTTCATCATCTCTCCTGGATTAAACACAGGAAAGAAAATAATATCCCTAATTCCCTTTTACATTTTACAAGAATGAGAGACAGTGAAGACCTGAGAGGTAACTACAGTGTGGTAAAAACAAATGGTTAACTGCATGCAAATGTAGTGTTAAGTTTTGATTTACTTCTTTATTTCTGTTCTCACACTATCTAAAAGCTGCTGCTGCTGCTACCAGGCATCAGGAACATGATCCTATTTTGTTTGATGTCACAAAAGATCCATCCAAACTTTCCTTAGCCTCTAGCTATGTTGAATCCTCTAAGAGTTAATCTATGCACAATTTGAAGGTTGAAATTATTCTTTCTTCTATTGTCAGTAAAGGTGTAAATCCTTGCAGATATTCTAAACCCCCCTTGGAGATCCTTCCTTACAACCCATCATGGTCTACTGAGGATTATTTTTAGGTTTCTTTTTCTCAAAGCAAAGCACTTCAGATCTCTGCAAATATTTACTGGTTAAAGCTCAAAGACAGACATCAGATGTTTGAAGAGGGTAATTTTTCCTCTCAATCATAAGGTGCTCACATGCCTATAAAAATAATTTGACTTATTTTCTTCAAGTTTATTTATAATTTACCAATAACCATTTCTTGTGGTACTTGTAATGACATCGAGCAAGACCTATTCCCGTTGAATTATGCATTGCATATTAGAAGTTAGCCTCCAGTCACAAAGCCATTTCAAATAGTGCACTGTAGTATATCATGCATTTTCATAGGACACTGTTTGTACTTTCATAGCTCAAGCATATTTTTAAATGTTTCTTCCACTTTGTCATCTCTCAACTTTTATTACAAAGTGCTAAATATGCTTATAACAGTGCTAAATATGGTTATAACACAGCTAAGCACACGTCTGCATCAGCTGAAGAAACTAGTGAGCAACTAGTCACCATATACTGCTGATAGGATAGACATTGTGAAATATGTCAAACTTGATTCCATTTTCAGCTATTTGCTTTACTTATTATTTACATACTTAACTAAGATAAAAACCTTCAATGTGTTATAAACATTCTCTTCCAGAATGAGTCATTCTTCTTTTTTTAACTCTGAAAGGATATATGAAGACATCTGAAAGCAAAACTCTACTTCCAGTGGCACAGGAAAAAAAAAAAAGAAAAAACAATATCTAAGAAATATTATTTGAGAATAATTAGAGGTTATCTCCATCCGGTTCAAGTTATTAACTTTCCATTAAGAGAAATAAAAACATTTCATGAAAATTTTCACCTCAGCTTGTCTGTATTACTAGGGGAAGATTTTTGCAGTCAGGAGGGAGTTCTTTTTTGGTTCTCACTGCTAACAACAGAGCATGAATAACGGGAAAACAGATCTTCAGCAACTATGTCTGTTCTGGCAAAAGCTGTGTGTTTATATCACAGTCATTAGTCTGAGCTAGTTTTGTGAAGGATATTAAGTCCTATGCGAAAAGCTTAGCATTAACTTTAGCTAACAATGAGCACAAACTCTTATTGTTACTAAAATTTTAAACAAAGAAAGTCAAATTAGTTAGCAGTGTTTTAAAAGTGAAATGTGGTGAAAACATTATGAAATAATGTAATGCAATAAAGGGAAAATATTGGAGAATTAATGGATAAGGTTGGATTTGTGCATTGATTAGCACAAAGGAATTCAAAACCACTGAGTTCCATCCAAATATCAACATCAAGTAAGAATAATAATGAAAAGATTCTTTTCATAAGATACATATCTGTCTTTATCTGAACCTCTTGAACTCATTCAGCTCTAATAAAAATAACAGTGAGAGTTGACTTCATTTATTTCTTGCTTCTGATTGAAGCAAGGTTTTTCCATATGAAAACTACCATTCCACAGGAATTTAGACAGATGTTTTTTCAGTACTGTTCATAACTTTTAATTGAAAAAATCTACCTAAAATATAAATAAGAAGTTTAATTCAGCATACACTATAAATTAAAAAGTTAAGTGTAGATGCAATTCAAATTTGGAACAATTGGAATAGATTTTGTACCCTGACTGACTTTCATCTTCATGCAGACAACTGTCCATCAGATGACAAAATTTCTTTTGGAACCCCTAAAAATACAACAATAGATACATACAGCTTCTCAAGTTGTTCCAATTTAGTAGATTTTTAAACTAAGTGCACTTATAAAATAAATTTCACACAACTCAAAGTACCATTTTACTGCTGACGTTAACAGAAACCCATTACCCAGGAAAAGGTGCAACTTTAATTGGTTTTCAGATCATATATTTATAGTGCAACACTTCTTTACAGATGTACATTTTAGATTATTATATTCATAAAATAGTATTTATGAAAATCTCTTAAAATGCATGAGGCAAGCTGCAACAAAAATTAAAGGTTTTCTGCTCTGCCATCAGGGCTACTTAGCTGATTATCCATAGCATAAGTGTCATTGTTCTGTTACCTATGAACAACTACTGGAGTAAACAATAACACTACACATAAAATAAGAAATTACTGAATATAGTAGTTACATTTTTGGTTCTATATACATTTGCTTTTTCAGGAAAGCTACTCAAATATGTGCCCTCACTCTACTTATGGGTGAGTTACAGTCTAATTTAGAACAGCATTCCCTACTTTTCACTGGAATGCTCAAACCCTCAAATGCTGGTGCATCACTGCTGCTGATGGCCCTGTATATGTCCACGCACTTTGATGTCCTGCCAAAGAAAGAGGTAGCCTAGTTTCACATAACTGGTCATATGAATGCTCAGTGTGCTTTGAGTCCTCTGAGGATTATCTTTTCTAGCCCAGATGTGGGTCATGGACTTCTAACTGTCAGGGTCTGATATGAGCTTAAGACAAGGGAATTCAAACACAGCAGGAGAAGGTGGGTGTCTGCATATTGGTGCAAGGAATGTGAATTTACAAGAAATAATGATAGTGGGAGGAAAATACCAGGCATATTGACTGCTGATAGAAGTCATACTGGTGCCAAAACTAAGAAAGAAATAGTCAAGAACAAGCATTCTTCTGAAGCTGTTATAAGGCTGGCAGCTGAAAGGGAATGCATCATATCTGAGACACTGTAAACCAGTGTCTCTATGGCACACAGCTTTCAGCAAATTAACCATCTCCAGTTTAGGCTATCAGTATGTTATGTATCGACAATGCACATTTTTCCTGTGGTCTCCACCTTCTTTCAGAATTTGTATACTATATCCTCCTCCCTCTCCACAATTTAATAGCTTCATGTTGTGTGTTGATATACATGACAGGCAGAAATTAACAAAAGAATGTTCTGTTATTTTGCCCAGGGGGAAAAAAGCCCACAACAACAAAACAATTAATTCATTTTTAAAAGAAGGAATTTCTTGGTACACAATGATTAATCATGTTAACAAAATAGCAAAGGCAGATTTTCAGACTGTGTCTGGATTCAGCCATGGAAGAATATAATGGGTTGACAACAAAATCAAAATTGCAAGATTTTCATCTGCACAGACTCATTTCTTGTCTTATATCTTATTGGTTCAGACATCATTTGCTAAAATTTTACTTTTTTAATCTGACATTACTGCTAAACATAAGACATAATGCTCTTACCCATGAAGCAAGCAAAATCACAAGGACTCAGAAATGCAGATGAATGCTAAAAAAAAAAAACAGACTGAGAGAGACGAAGAAGAGAGGAGAAGGAAGGAATAGTTATCCAAACCAATATATGCAAACGAAACATATGGTTGAGCCTGCTTATTCCACAAGCAATATACTCATTGAGGATGACTCATAAACACATGAAGTATAGTACTTAGTACAATGTAAAATAACAAAAAACAGCCCATGAAACTAGTTTCAGTGTAAGAGGTTTATACTAGAAAAATATAATCAAAAGCTTAAAGTTCTTAATATTTTTCTTAAGTGTGTGCTTATCTACAAATATACAAGCTCTTTTTTCATCTTTTTTCCTTCCCTTGTAAGGAAAAGAAGAAGTAGTTGTAACCACAGTGATACATGATCTCGCCTCTAGTCTGCAGAAATTCTGAGTTACTTTTTTGAATAAAGGTTAAATTTTAAAATACAACAATGTATGAGTTAATACACAAGTTCACTAAGTGGAAAGAGTTTCATATTAATAAAACCAACATAACTGAGTTTGAAGATCTATGCAGGGATATTTAATCTGTCCAAAAATCGAAACATTGTGAAATTATTTGGTGAAATGGTAAAGTTTACAAAATCTTTCCCCTCTACAAAAAAACTCAAGCTATCAGCTGAGTCTGAAATCTCTGGTCTGTAACTGCCTATATAAAGTCAACAAGATGTTCGGTATTTACTGCTGGGTTTTAGCCAATAACTGTCATCCTAACATAATGTCAGAACATGGTCAGGCCCTAAACCCAAATCTTGACATCAGCATATTTTTCTAGACCTGACAGTGTAGACATACATTTACACTTAAGTCATCAGGATGCTCCCCAAACACAGAGCAGAGAAAAACACTTCCTACACTACAACGAACAGCACTAGTTGCTCAGAAAGGGCAGGACATTGTCCCCCAGTTTCTCAGTGATACCTATGTGTTTGGCCAAGTTCTCTCTGTGGACAAGACAAACAAGGATTCTTCCTATTATGGACAGAGTATGGAGTCTGGAGAATATCTACCTCTCAGTCTTGATCAGCTCATCTCCCCATGACTAGAATGGAGGGAGCTGAGACAGCATCAACCCTCCTCACACCCCTTCACAGGCACAGAGAGCATTCAGCTATTTGTGCTGTGTTTGCTGATAAAGCAGCCCTTCCCCATTTCCTCCAGGTGGAAACGTCCCCTGGGTCACATCTGGCCTATCAACTGTAATTGGACTATCTGCTGGTTTGCATAATCTAATTAGCCACTCTCTTCACCTTCTCTGCTAAAGAGAGCAAAGACCTTTGCTTAACCTTTCACTTTGACAATTTAACTCATTATTAAAATACAGCCACACAGTGACTCCTCTACCTTTTCCCAGTCTATTTTCTCTTTCTTCAAATGTTCATTTTATTCCATAATGGTTACTATCTGTCTTTACCCTGAAAACCAAAAAGAATGTAATCTCATTGATCGTGTCTTGCTACCAGGAAATGCACAGATACAAAGGGAAAGAATAACAGAATAAACCTGTAGAAGAAAAACATATACTACCCTGCCAGAGAGGAGATGTAAAGCACTTAGATGGGTGAAGTTAAACTTAGAACTGAAGTGAAATACAAAGAATTCAAAATTCTTAGAAAGATATATTTGAGCATGATTGTATTCAAATCAAATACAATTACATCCATTCTGCAAAATGCCTGTATTAAAACCCAATTATAATGGTCTGAAATGTTTACCACATGACAGTGATGGTCCTTTTGATGTTCCCTTCAAATAACAGAATTAGAGATCTGGGGACAGAGAGTAGCCTTTCAAAGAGAAAAGGACTCAAAATTGCTATTTTGTTCTAACTGAGAAGAAATCTTAGACTAAATTTTCACCAAAGGACTGTAATAAAAGTAATGGGAGTGCAGCATAGGTGTGCTGAAACTACACTTTTATGACAAAATCATGCAGTCCTGTCTGAATACAAAGTACAAAGAGGATAATGCTTGCTAGAACATTGCAAATGCCCCACTCATGAAGCAAATTGTGCAGTGGCTTAAGGGAGATTGAACCACATTATATGTTATGATGCATCCTTATAGAGGTTAATGTAAACTTTTTTGTTCAATGCTTTATGAAACCATGTGGGGTCTGAATGATACTAGTATTATTAAATTAATATAGGAAAACACTCAAGAGCTCAACAGCAACAATTATTTTTGTGATTAGAAGTGGGTTTCAAAACGTATTCTATGGAAAGATCGTTGAAATGTCTTATGCTGCTGGCAAAAAAGGAAAGGTTATAGGGCCAAATTCTCCATTCATTTGCAGCAACTGTAGGTCATTATTCTCTGCCAATTGGAGAGTTGGCCGCTCCGAAGTTTGTTAACTTTTTAATCTCATATCTGCCTGGTCCTTGGTGCCTAGAGAAGATATAATTAGTTTTTTAGTTCTAAGTTGGATGGCTGGCATACACAAATAAAAAATGCTTTTAATAAAAAGTGTTCTCCTAGCCAATTCTATATATGGGAGGAAGGCGGATGAGTATGAGAAACAAATTTAACCAGGTTCCCTAAAGGGTTATCTACTGTTTATTTTAATCTATTTGATTTTCCATAAATTGCTGACCACTACCTTATATTTTCCAAGGTATGGAAAAGTTACTTTAAATATACTTATATGTATATCCTTTTGTTTACAAAAAAAAAAAAAAATCACTGTCTTTCTTTTTCTTTCCCTGTGTGCTATTTGTCTTATTATGAAGTAGAAAATGGAACTAGCTTGTCCTAGCTTATCTCAGAAACAATGGTTTACTTTTGCACTCAGGAGAAAGCGGAGACTGTTAATATTCCATAACAGAGGTGTTGATGAATCTCTTGCAGCAACCTAGATTTGTGGGACTGTAATCCTCAACATCAGAATAAAGAGATGTTTCCTGTTCCTGTCAAAGTCCCTGAAGCTGTACAGGATTCATAGAAAGTATCACCCTCCATATGTACCTACCTCACTCTTAAGCTTTACTAAGGGCTGCTCAGTTGCTTACTAAATGCGCTAAGAAGAAAAAGTAGAGGAGTGTCCACAGCAAGATGTACAGAAAAAAAAGCTGCTCTTAACATGTCTGATTGCCATTAATGGCCCTTTATTTTGTTAAAAGTATGTTTCTCTCTGGCTCCTTCTTGGCTATATTATTGTGTCTGATGCACAAACAAGAAGATAGGACAACAATTCCCCCATGCTTAGGTGCATTCATTCACTGTACAACTTAGTCTTAAATTTGTCTTGAGCTAGACCAGGAGTAGTAGGAAAGAGAATGGACCACAACATTACCCTTTCAGCTGGCCAGCTACAGAGGAGAAGAGCACACATGCTACCCTTGACACTGAAGATCTCATGGATGGCTGGTGAATTGAGAAACACAACATATATCCATCTCCTTACAGTCAGGAAATAGTACTACATGCCCTAAAGAGTTTTTGTTCAAAGGCACAGTCTTCCACTATTTGAAATTCTTGACATTTTCTCAAGAAACTTTGAGCAGTAACTCTGTGAATTACTGATAAATCCAGAATGACGTCAAAAGCTAAGAGAACACCAAGCCTGACTCACAAATCTGCATATATAATGAACACCTTTGTTGCTGAAAGGCACTCATCTCTATCTGTTGTACTCCCTGTCTATTAGACTATCTAATAGACTAAATAGTCTAACAGACTATTTCCTAAATATTCTAAAATAAAAATAAGAGCTAATCTTTCCGTCTCTCGCTTCTTCTTCCTCTTGAAGCAAGCAATAAGAGAAATAGCTTAATTAGCAGAAATATTTCTTATTGGATTGGTGTATGTGTAAGTCAATACATATAGCCATAAAATATTTTAGACGTATAAATACATACATAAATTATATAGACATATACATTATATAGATCTAATAGATAGATATACACATGCATGTACCTGTCCTGGAGAATGTGAATTTAAAAAAAAAAGGTACCGTAAATATATATGAATCAGTTACAGAAAACTGAAGTAGTTTTGCATTTTGAGCAGGTATGCATGGGACAAAGCAGCACTACGAACATGCATCTGAGCAAGGCTGGTACACAACACACTGCCAGTAGTGAAACTGTAGAGGGGTGCTGGTCTGGTTTTAAGAAACAAGGTAGTGACTTTCTTACAGAGATTTTCCTAGGCTGAGCTGACTATGAGTCACAGGAACTCCTACTCTGGAGGCAGCCAGCATGACCCAGCTCAAGTTTTCTAACCCTCATCTGATTTTGCATGGACATACAGCATTACCTATGGAATATTGGAGTCTGCAGACATTTTTATATGGGTTAATAGCAAATTCAGCAGCCTAACTCTCATAACAGTTTTGGGTTTAGTGGTTAAATCAGCACTGGTGATGCTTCAGCATCTCAGTGGTGACCCATGTGGGGGAAAGCTGTAATGTTGCAAGAGGTACTTCTTGTATGGGGTAAATTTGCAGGCAAGTTAGGACCTATGCCACATCTCTCTAGCTCAGTGTTTGATCTAAATTTGAAAGACACTACTTTGACTTTTTATCTTCATTCTTAAGACAGGAGTTTCACAAACATGTTAGCTGAATGGAGTCTTAGTTGTATGTGGAAATTACAGGCACAACCTGAATATAAATAGTTAAATAAGAATAAGACTGTAAATAAGAGCAAAGTAATGACAAAACACCTGAAAAACTTTTTGCTTTTGAAAAACTGAAGATATAAGACTAGTTTTTTTGAAGTCTACCTAACTTGAAACTACACAAAAACTATTTCTGTATTTTAAATGAGGCAGTAGGCTAGGTTGAATGGTAGTTTCTTATTTGGATAAATTTATATCACTTTATCTATTTACAACATTGAATATAAATGTGTCTTGTCTCATTTGTCTTTCCTCTGATAAGGGTTGAGTCAACCTGTATTTCAGTCGAAACATAAATAAGATATTGGCATTCCTGTTACTGCCAAGTGAAAAAAAAAAAAAAAGAAAAAGAAAATAATTACCTACTCTTTTGTGACCTGGGTTCTCTTTGGTTTATATTTCTGAGCAAAGTTATGCAGTTATGGCAAGGTCTAAACAGCCATCTTCCGTCATATTCACTAAGTAAATCAGACTTGTATCTGATCTTGAAGCACAGTTGTTCTGATTGTGCATTGTGTGGTATTCGTGACGCATGACTGAATGCTTGCTTTTTTCATCTTTTCCCTGTTAGCAGCCTGTTCTCTTGTTAACTCTTTCTCAATAAGATATGTGTCAGGTCCTATCCTGGAGGAAAAGATGAAGTCAACCAGATAGTTATTGCAGTTACAGTTCAGTCACATTTAGGCATTCAGCACCTTGTTGACTCAGTTGCAGTAGTACAGATTTTCCCACACTGTTTACTTGACACTTGTGAGTCCAGCCTGTACCAACTTCTATTGTATTAAGCAAACACTCCTTCTACACTAAAATTCCACTCATTGTTAGTGCTAAAACAACAGGATTTTCTCCAGTTCACAGACAGCAGAACCTGTTGTTATAAGAAAACTCTTTCTAAATGGAATCTGAAAAGAATTATATGACCCAGAAAAGGATTAGCCTTCAGGAAGTCTTTGGGTTTTACCATTTTGTGAAGGCATTCCCAGAGAGAGCAGAAAATAATAAAGTAAAACATATTTCTGGACTGAAGCCTGCTCCAAAATAGATTATATGTACTTTCAGTTGTGTGAAAAAAGAACATGTAAATGTTGCTAAATGAGACTATGACTTAGGCAAGGGAGATTGTGGTGATTTAACACGAGTGAGGTCAATAAACTTGAATAAAAGAAACTTTTTTCTAAAGGGAGGAAACAAAGTAATCTTTGTGAAAGTAACTGCAATTTTTAAAATACAAGGCAATTACATCACATACTGTTACAAATGCAACCCCTACTGCTTAAATAGTCATAGATGATTCCTTCTCAGAGGAGATTTCTGTTCTTTTAAGTTAATTTCCATTTTATTCAGCACATAAAATAGATGTGTTATCACTCAAATTTTTGGAGTCACGCTTATGAATTTAAAGTCTGCTCAGAGTATTTAGACATAGGCTGATCTGCTAATGAGACAAAGCTGTGATTTTTTTTTTACTGTAAAGAGATGACTGCTTTTTTCTCATTGCTAGAGATCAATATTGTAGGTCAAACACTTTTAGGGAGTACTATATTTTAAATATAAATTGCAAATAGAAATTAACAAAGCTCTATCAGCAATTACAGAGAAAGAAAGAAAGAAAGAAAGAAAGAAAGAAAGAAAGAAAGAAAGAAAAAAAGAAAGAAAGAAAGAAAGAAAGAAAGAAAGAAAGAAAGAAAAAGAAAGAGATACCTTTATATAAAAGAATATACAGAGGTTTTTTTGGATAGAGAGAAAAAATCGCATATATATACAATGCAAAGCGTCTCTCATACCACCAAAAACCTTCCATTAACATCAAAACATTCCAAAACCCGCATATATATACAATGCAAGGCATCTCTCATACCACCAAAAACTTTCCATTAACATCAAAACTTTCCAAAAACATTCCACTTTCTGGAAATTGTTACTGGCACAAAAGAGGAGCCTACCTTAAGAAGCATGAAAGTAAAAACTGTGGCACCCAGTCATTTCCTGGAGTTAAACATATGGGATGGAGCAGGCTGCTCTGAAAAGAAGGCTGGAGATTGGTCCCCAGACCCCTTCATTGTCACTCTGGCAGGTATCACTACCCACCCTACAGATATGTGCTGGGAAGGGGCATGGCAGCACCAGGTGTATGTAGTAAATATTTTATTGTCTAAAGCTCTAGTGTGGCTTTTCCTTCTCACTCAGCATCCACAGACAACTCTTCACTTGGATTTGTGCCAGGTTCCTGTGCCAGCCAGTCCTCCCTGAGCAAGTGGTATGGTGACAGGGCCTTGGCCACTCTTCCACTGAGGTGGAAGAAGGGACCACGCAGGTCTCCTCAGCACCAACAAATTGGATGTTATTATCCCAGTGAGGCTGTCGAAAAAGCTGAAAGAAACCAAGCCAAGCTACATGGGAGCATGGGAGCTGAGGAGTTCAGCTCTCTCCATGCTGCTGGTGCAGCCTTCCACCTGCATGGCACTTTCTAAGGCAGATACCATACCACAAACCACTCCTTGAAGAGTTCTATAAGCTGAACAGAAGTATTTTTGTGGCTCTTCTTCATGATTCTACTAAGTTAACACCAGAAGAGATAAAATTATTTAAGGGAGGAGACAAAGATCAGATTGCATTCTCTTTGTTCTCTCACTTCCCTAGTTTTAACATATTCTTCAATTTTATTTCATTTTTAATCCTCTGAGAATCTCCTTACAGACACAATTAACACAGGCGACACAGAAAGTTGCTGTACTTGTACGTGTGCTCCTACTTACCCTGTGGCAAATGGCCCAGGACACCTCCAGCTTCTGGTCACCCTTCAGGAAGATGAGGTATGAGGTGTGCAGCCCCAGGCCCCACCTGGCCCAGAACTGCAGCTTCCCTTTATTTCCACTGGCCAAGGGAGAGGGCACACTTTGTACATACCAGTTAGAACAGCTTTAGTTGGTACTTAGACATCCAGATATAATCTATACTTTTAGTTTTATTCTTTGAAATCCTACCCAAAGCCTAAAGCCTCTCTTAGGGCAACTGTGGTCATTTTTGTACCTATAAATAGTTTTATATTACTCACCAAAAGGTAGGAATTCAATTTTCTTATACCACTGTTTTGAAGGTATTCAAAGGTTTACATTGTAAATCTTATTGAAGGATATATGCCTGGGGTGTGGCGAGGGTATACAGAAGCCAACAGGGTGAGAGGAAATGTAGCTAAAATAAGCAGATGGGTGGACAGATGGGCATGATAGGAAGAAATAATATCTGGAAAATAGATAATAAAAGTCTCAGGAAAAAAATGAAAATTAAAAAGTGATGGTCAAAATATAAAGAATGAGATAGTTTACTCAGTAGGTTAGCAGGGATTCAAGGTTCCTGCTGCAGAATTTACACTTCTTTTTAACAGTTGCTTAAATTTGTTAATGTAAAAGGAACATATTTCCCATATACAATACTCAGTTGTTAATGGATATATTTGCACTAATTAAGTATAAGACAAATCTTTCTGAAATGCTTTGACTTCTCTATGCTTAGGTTAGTTTATTGAAGGGTTTGAAACATTGAACTCAGTGGAGGAGGGGTGAGGGGCATGTGTGTGTTCATATATTCAACAGTTGTAAAAGTCACATGATTTATTATAGTGCACTAATGTGAAAAATAGATCCCCTCTCCCTATAGCAGAAGGGCTATATCCAGCTAGGAATTGCAGCTCTCTGTAGATGTGGACTGTCTCTTTGGAAGCTCACATACCATATTTGACATCCCTGAAGGATCAGTTAAGTTTAGCTAAAGAATTTGACAGTAGTTATGATCTTTTATAAGAATACATTAAATATATACTAAGGAAATATAATCTAAGTAAGCTTTTATGGACAAAGAGGTCAATTTTTCATGCTTTTCAATACAATCCTGGTTAGCAAAAGAAATCTCCACAGAAGCTTTGGGCTTTATGAAAAAAATGGTGGGTGTCTTATGTATTATATAGAGTTAACTTTAAATGAAAAATACATTCATAACTCCTTTTAATCTAATTTTCAATTTTGCTGGCCAAAGGAACTGAAGGACTTTTAGAACTCAATGGATAAAATATATTTCAAAATAGAATAGACTCATCTATGACAAATGAAAATAAATTTGGAAAGCTCTTGGGATCTCTGAAAGAATGTAATAACTGCCTCCACTTCTACTTGATTCTATTGTTCAGGTTTTATGGTATGGTTATACAAGACAATTAATAATCTCAATTCACCAACAGTAATGAATGATATAGTTAAATGAAGCCATCCAAAACCCTTGCTCCACCCAAACCCATCTAAGATATTTGAACATTGCAGAATATTGCTAGACGCATGCCTGTACAATATTCTGTTTAAATCACAGCGGAAATAGATGTTACAGCTAAGGTAGTATTTAACAAGATGGCATATGTTATTAGTGCTCTACTGAGCCATGTCTTAATAAGTACCCACTCTAGGGTTACTAGCCCTTTACCCTCAAATTAAGTCCTTTAATGCTGAATGCAAGGAGAAGTAGCTCTTTTTCTTGACACTACTAGCCATGTTACTGCATTTCCTCTCACTTAGTTAATATTTTGGTGAATAAAAGTGACCAAAATCTCCCTTATTTTTCTTCCTTCAGGCAGGACAAAATATATCACTGGAGTTAAATGCAAGTTTTGTAAATATGATAAATGCACTAAACTTACATTTGGAATATGGTGAATAAAATGAAATACTTAACTACGTATTTTTTTAAAAGTTGTTTAGAACAAAAAGAAGGCTTTTGCCTGAAAATTTGCCTAATTTTTCCAATTATACCATTTTATTTAATAGAAGATATTACCTCTCTTCATAAGCCTTGCCCAGACAGTTTTCATGACTACAGCAACCTACTCTTTTCTGACACAAATGTATTTTAATAATTCAGCTTTAATTGAAATATACATGTCCATTAAAAATGTATCATACCAAGAACTATGTAACTGCTTTCAAGTCACAGAAATCTCTACTCATCTACCTGCCATGAGAAACTTCTGATGAGATACAGGGTAATACTGAGCTCAGCTGAAACCTTCCCAAGTCCTGTCTCATAGAGTAGATCAAATATCTTCATCCAAATTCACTCCTGAAATTCTCAGACAAAACTAAAATTTATTTCTTAATTTTCATTCACAAAGCTCCTAATGCTCCTAAATATGTTCAGAAATAATGTGGCCTTGTGAAAGAGATGCCTAAGCTCTGCTGGAATCAGAGGTGTAAAGACTCCTACAAAAAGAACTTACAAGGTAGGTATGTACTTATTAAGTTCATGTGGCTGTGGTGTCTTTTGTATATTATCTTAGTGATAACAGAATTTGTCCAGAGAAGGAAAAAAAAACAGCTTGAAAAGGGGTTAAGCATAGACCACAGCCATCAGCAGTGAAGTATGTTGCGTGACAGCTAATTCACCTTCACAACCCTGTGTGAGCAACCTGTAGAATTACTGTTATATGTGGAAAAAATGTATCAGTTCTTTTGAAATACACCAATTCTGTGGTGAGTATACAATGTACAGCGCAGAATGCACTATATTCTGAGTATCCTGCTGAACTAAAATAATTAGTGTTAGGATTCATAAAACTATAAAAGCATTGAAATTGAATTACCTGTAACATCTCTCCTATCTGGATGTTCTACTGAAATGAGAATATAATCCAAACCAGTTCATAGTTTTGCAAGATTGGTCTCTGATCTGTTTACAATGTGAAACCATGACCCTCAAAATACAGTCTGCATGCTTACTATCAGTTTCTTACATGTCAAAGGGTTTGCTCATGGTGTGCATAGATATGCAAATACCCAGTCCTTTTCAGGCTTAGGGACTAAACTGGAAGCATTCAGGGTTATCTCTGTGTTTATTTTTGCATTTTATTTACATTTAAAAAATGTTTTTCTTTATTTTCTTTTTTTTTTTAATTAATAATTCTGCATCAGATAATTTCCATCTGTCTTGGCAGATACACCAATCTGTCAGATTTTATCCAGGGACTCAAAGGAGATTTGCACAGAGCCGGAAGGAGATCAGGCAGAGACAGACTGGCTTTTTTTTGTTCTCCTGTTTTTCATTCCCCATTCCCCACATTTTCTTCTTTTGCTTTTTCTGAATGGCTTCCTTTCCCTTTCAATTCTCTCAGTCCCTCCTTGTGGAGTGATTTCTTCACTTTCCCAATCATCCTTGCCCTTCTATGCAATCATCAACACTACTACCTCTGCAGTGTATGGTCAGAGACATATACATACAATGATAAGTTACTCTGAAGGAAACAGTCATAAAATAAAGGGGGTAAAGAAAAAATTATTGCTAGGCTTCCACCTAGGCCAAATTGCTTCAAATACAGAAGGAATGGACCAGTAGAAAATGACATAATAATGTAATCTGTTGCGGTGTATTATGAAAATAATACTGGGTTGGGGAAGATGAAGATAAGTAGACTGCATGCAATATGTGTATTAGCACTCCCTTTGAGCAGGCGTGTACATAGGCTTTGTTCCTTGGACAAAGGGAAAAATAGGAAAGGTCAAACGCAGGGCTGGTACCCCAGGTAAAAGATACAAAATACATCTTGAGAAATATTTCCCTTTACAAATGTTTTCTTGCTTCCACTTTCAAAAATCTATACTTGTATAAAAATCTTTCGTCTGATAACAGCAGCCAGTGCTACCCAGTCCCACAAGTTTGACTTCCTCAAGACTAAATTCCCCTTATATCCTGGCTTAGCTATGAATGATTCACAGGGAAGTACAAGACACAACAAGTCTGTACTCCAAAAAATTCCTCACTAAAATGGTGAGAGGACAACATAATAGACGAGTATACACATGCACGTTATAATCTTGCTATGGATTTTAAAATTTTAGCTGTAGAAGTATAAATCTGTACTGAGAGGATACTCTCAGTACGGATAGTGGTATAAAACTTGTGCACGTCATGCTGCCATTAAAGAAATTTCTTCTCAAAAATGGCTGTAAAATCAAAACTCAGTTTGCTTATGTTATCAGAGATCAGCTTTTATCACTTTATAGCACTATGTGCAATTATACATCTTTACTAATGCATAGTACTTATCAACATATGATTTATATAAAGATGGGTATTTCCTCATTCCTTCGCTGGAACCACCTAGCTGCAGATATGTAGATGCAGGTATATCAGTGAACACCTCTAAAAATCCCATATGCATGTGACCCATTTCACTCTAATATGGAATAATGCTATGATGTTCTGATATTCATGTGACTTTACACTTCTGTACTGATTTAAAGACAAGGAACATGTTGTTGTATAGTTTTCACAATTAAAAGTAATCTCCTCTGTGTGAATCATTTCTGCTACTCAAAATAGTGAGGCTTTTCTCATCTATTGTGAGACTTTTTTCAGTGTAGATGAGCTTTAAGTTTCAAAATAGCAATCCAGAGATTGGTACAGGCAGCAAGTCTTTTTGTAAAACTTTTTGTAAAACTGTTCTCTCAGTGACTGTGGCATTTCTCTTGTGTTACCAATTGGATGAGAGATGACAAATTCTTGTCCCATTAATGTCCATCGCTGGATCGAATGAGATGCCTGTCATGTTTATTTAGGGTCTGCTATTTATGTTTATTGTAAATCTACAAAGGAGTAACGACTAAAATGACCAGAAGTGCATACTACAGATAAATGTCTACTGCCTGGGTATAATGCATCCAGCAAGACAGATGTATGCCAAGAACAAATCCCTGCTAATATCTGCCAAACTACTAAATTATGAGATCAAGCGGAAATCTGCTTTTCAGTCTTTCATAGATCATGATACTGATTTGTTTCTTGGCTGGATATATCTAATTTCTTCCTGAAAGATGTTATTTTTCATCTGATTATGAGTGTAGTTAACTATAGTATAAATACAACAGTAGCTTTCATTCTGGAGTCACTTTTCTGAGTGAAGGAGCAGAGTGAAAGGCAAGATAAATGCTAGATAAGATCAAGTATTTTGTTTCTGTTACTTTTCACATGTAATCAATTAGCAAGTTTACAAAGGGCAAAGAAAGCTACACATAGATAAGAATACAGCTGAGAAAAAAAGCAATCAACCTGGGAACTAACTTCAACTTTACAGGCAAATCCTGAACTGCTTAAAGGAGTATCAGCTGGAAATTGCATAGTTTTAAACGTCATTAAAAGAAACATCTTTCTGTCATAAAAGATCCTTCACTGGGAATTACATTGATATCAGCAATATGTTCCATATTTTAATGAGATTAACAAGAAAAATGATTGGTGCTTTTACATGACTTTTTACTATAGTGACTATTACAGTTGATTTTCACATTTTTCCGGAGGATTTTCAATGGCATCCTCAAGTTATGCGTTTAAAATAGGATTTAATTCAATACTTTGTTAATGTTGTTCCTCCCTCAGCACAAGTTCCAGTGGGAACACAGTAATCTCAGTGACTCAGAGGAAACTTCCAGAAGCATTTATTCACTGTATGATCATACATTTCCTGCCTTTTTTCATACTTTTCCTCCAACTCACATGTGTTTGACTTCAATTTTTAGGTAACTGAATTAGTTGTAGGAAATTTCTAGACCAGAAATGGTCTTTTTAGCCCTGCTGCACATTTTTGAATGTTGTTCCAGATGCATATTTCAGAACACAAATTCAGAACAATATCAATATTTGGTGATGTCAGTAACAAGTGTAGGAATAATTAAATGTTTCGGACACCTGTTTTTGAAATCTCATACCACATACCATGACAACTGGAAGATTGATCCAGTAAAATGGGTGCATTCTGGCCCCTAATCCAACAAAATGCTTAATCAAGGCACTTAATTTGACTTGCAAACAAAGGTCTGGTTGACTGCTGGTCCAGTAAAACAAGTCTCTGCAGAACCTTAAGATCCTGAAAAGCCTTGTTATGGAAAAATGATATAACTTGTACATGTCCCAGGTTATGAACAAATCAAAGTGAATGAAGTCAAGAGTGCTGGACACATTGGAAAATTAATTTATTAAATGACTAGTAAATTTATGAGTGTTAATTTTACAGTTGCACATTTTACATTTTACAAACAGAGCAGTCAATAACGGGAGTAACAGAGTGTAGAATACAGCCCCACTAGAAAATAAATTCAATCAATATATACTCCCTTAGGTAACCAAATCATTGTATGAATCAAATGTTGTATGAATCACAACATATGCAATCTGCGTTTTTGAGTAAGAAAATAAGAGCATCAAAACTGAATCATATTAATAGATTAGTTAACATAGGTACTCCATCTCCACTACTGACCACCAGTAGATAATATCCTCACCCTGGCATTCCATACCAATTTCTAGTAATCCAAAGGTAAGGAATTTCTTAAGGTACAATTTCTGTGGGGTCTGGCAGCCTTTCATGCTTAGGTGTTTTTTTCATAAATGTATTTTTGCTCATTTTTAACATATCAGTTTTTGATAGGTGTATTAATATTGACATCAACACAATTCAGGAAACCCCTATTATCAAGCTTATTTACACAACCCTTAGAAAAAGGTGAACTACAGCAGTAGTGTATTTTCACAGGAGGTACAAGCTGTAGTGTAGAGACATTCCTTTGAGGCAGTTTCATAAATTTGCATGGTAGTTTAGTTTCCTTATAGATAACATGAAAGAGACAGGAGAGCTGGTTGCCAAACAAAAAAATTCTTCCAAGGAAGGAGAGGATTTTCACACGTTTTGTTATGAGAATGTCACACCTGAAAGGATTACATTTAGCCTTCAAATCACCTACGCATCCTTTTCCACAGCAACTCTATAATGTTTTCTTCCACTCTGACATTTGCAGTTGAAGCTGCCATCATGTCACACCCTGATGTCTGCAGCACTATGGTGACCCTAAAATAGGTATTTCTCGATTGAATCTGTGCAAACTGAGATCAGTTTATCAGTCAAGCATCACACCCATCTCCCTGGAAGTGTTATATGGTTTTCTTCTTCTCACTACACCAGACTAACACTGTTACAGTGAACTATTAAAAGCTTGTACAATTTTACCTCTCCCTGCTGATATAACTTTGTCTTTTCCTTCTCCACTGCTCTGTCAGTGATAACATCATCAACTTGTCACTGCCTTGTTTTCTGGATGTTCTCTTGCTATTCAGGAAAGATGATCTTTCCAGAGCTCAGGAAGAAATATGCTTCATAGCGAGACTTCTCCATGTTTAAACTCCCATTGACAACGCTGACATTTGCTGATGTCCCTGAACAGAACTGGTTGAGAAAGTGCACTATTGAGGAGTAGTAATCAAGACAGAAGTCACAAGTTAGGTAGAAAATATGTATTTTGTTTCCCTGTTACCATGTGTTTTGTATGTAAGTTGTATGTTCACACATCTATGTCATCTACTTACTGAGTTCCAGAGGTTTTGTAAATGCTTTAGAAATAGTAGAAAAAAGCAGTGACAATATATCAAACTTGAAACAAAAAGGAGACATTACAATCTTGCTTTTTGGTCTTCCAAATACACTTTCCTTGCTAGATCTCTATAGATATTCTTTCTGAAGTCTATTAATGTCCTTAATCTAAAAGCTACCAGTAGTTAAAAGTATTTTGACAAAATATTTTTGATTAAAAATAAATGTTTGAAAGAATGGAAATTACAGCCTCCATATGCTTCCAAACATTTTATTTCCACCTCTAAAAAGAAAAAACTCTGAAAACAACAGTAAGATAGTTTCTAATTTTTTCTTTTTTTCAATGAGAATATGAAAAAAAAGTTAATGTAAAATAATGCTAAACAAAACCATTTCGAAATTATCAGAAGAAACAAACCTCTCTTACAAGCACTTCTCCAAAGTTATGGAGGTGAGGAATACCAGAAAGACTGGAAATACAACACTTCTGTGCCCAGTGTATAACAGTGCCATCCAAAGGTTCCAGGAAACATTTGCAGGAATAGAGTTGACACTGGTCCGTTTAGAAACTCCTAATATTCACCTCTTAAAAGCTATGTCTCATCTCTCAATACTATGTCTGCTTGTCTTGGAGGTGAAAGGCCAGGGGATAATCTGATGCACTGTGCCCTGGTTTGAGTTTCTGAAAACATCTTAAAGACTTGACGGGATTATCTCTGTTTAGCCCTAACCCTACCCCATGGAGAACACTGCTTTGTAGACACCTCAATAAAACTCATGTGATGAGGTCAGAGAAGCTTCCTTGGATCTTAGCTTATTTTTTAAGAAGTTATGTTTTTGTTAATATGTTATATTATATCATCATATAATAATAGCAATATTGGAGTAAGTTCTTTGTTACATAAATCATTGCCAATCAAACAGAGCAACATTATCCAAATCAAAATTGTGGCCCATGTTACATTATTTCTATGCCTGTTTTTCCTAGTAAGCAGGTAGTTAAGTAGGGACACAGGTAATGCCATTTCCTTCCTTACTCTGGCATCTACTTTCAAAACTGCTTTAATCAGGGCTCTTGTCTAGTTCCTCCTGTCAACTGTATTAGAGACACAGTAGTTTTTAGAAGCAAGTTTAAAAAAGCTTTTAAAAATAACGAGATACTTTTACATTGAGAAAACTTCACAACAGTCACATTTTCACTGAAAAACATGATCTAGCAGTAGATCTATCACAAGAACTGTGTGTCTTGTACATTGATGTGTTTTCAATTTGCACACAACAGTGACAATAACAAGAAACAATGGATTTAGCACTGACATCTTAGTCCTTGCAAAAAGTAGGCTTCTCCTACTACCATCTTTTGTTTCAGGTTAGCAAATTCTATTGACAACGTTTTCTATTTGGATGGGTTGTTTGCATTAAAAGGGGAAACAACTGTCAAAGAAGTCTTAACAAATAGGCAAAAGTAAAAAAAAGAAAAGCTTATAATGGATTAAACTTTGTATCACTTTGTCTGAAGTAAAAAGGAGATAATAGGAGACATGGGGATATATGCAATGAAGAGAAACAATACTGAGTTTCTTAGGGGTTAATCCAGGTCTGCAGCTGAATACAACAGAGTTAATCTGATCAGAAGAGGCTTTAGGCTAAATTCTAGAGGAAAACTTGTCACTTTATGATCCAGTTGTACTAAATGAAAGGCTCTGTTTACAAAGAAGATTTTGGATCTGGGATCCATTGGGGCAGAAGTTACCTTCATGATTTCTTCCTTGTTCAACGCACCGGGGGACTGGTAGTCTGATAAATGATTTTTCAAAGATCTTCATTGTTACCTTCTTTTTTCTCTCTGAAAAAGAACAAGTGTTACAAAAAACATACTTAAGAAAGCACACAACTTTGACCTAAGGCCAAGAAGTCTTTGATGATAAAGACATTGCAGTTTGTTTGGCAAATCTTGCACTAAACAATCATAATTGTCTTATTTATTTCTACAACTGAAAACAGAGTAAACTGATAAATTTTCATAACTGTTTAATTAAGTATTTAACAGATTCAGGTTTTATTGATTTTCCAAAATGAAAATGTGGTATCAAATACATTAGATTACAGTAGATGTTAGCTACTGAGGAGACAATCCCAAAATAAAAGCTTAAGGTTAAAAATATATATAATAAAATTTCCCCACAATCTTGTCATTAGACACTTTAGTACTTTAAAATCAGTTGTATGTGAAGAATCATCAGAATTAACATATGTCCTCACAGATTAGGAACAAACTAAGAAATATAGTGACATGATATTTTTACCATGTTAATAATTAAAATTTTAATAAGTTGTAACCTTTTAGTATAACTTTACACAGATGGAAATATAAAACTACAGCTGTGATACTTCAATTGAGAAAAAAAACTTAAAGAGATAATAGTCTAAAAGTTAATAGACATTTGTGTATAGCATATTTTTGTGCTTTTGCAATCAAACAATAATTAGAAAACTATTTTCCAAAACAAAATTTTAGCCTGCACATAACTAAGAAAAATAAAGAACGGAGATTTCACTGACTTGTAAAACATGAGTTCAAAAGATTGAAATCTCTAACTTTGTAAGAAAGCTTGAAAAGTGTAAAGGACTTGAAAAGAGCAAATGGTTGATTATTCTTGAGCTAACTATGCATATTTGACTAACACATCCTTCCCAATTTGGGCAGTAACTGTCATATATATAAATGCTTCTATCTTTCAGCATCTCTTTTGAACACAGAAGTGTTAAAATACATTTGGTAATTACAAGGAATGATCTTGTCTTCTACAACACAAACCCAACCTTTTAAGGAACTGAAAAACTGCGAGAAATGTGTAATAATTAGGACCAGCATTTAGGTAGGTGCTGAGAAGCAATGAGAGAAATATCAAGTTTGTTCTTGCTTCTCTATAAGTGGATGGGGTATTTTCTCTTACTGGAAATCAGAAACCATTTCTTTTAACAAAGACACACACTGAATCAAACCTGTCACACTAACTGGTGGGTGCCCCTAACTTGTGGCACACCTATACCAATGCTACAGTCAGTTTTCACCTCTTCAGCTCATGATTCCACTTCTTTGGGACAAGGACAGAACATAAAGGGTGAGGACTATAGCCTGACTATGGCTATGCTGTTTCTCATAATTAGTGACGTTTCTTTTCTCTACAACAGCTAAGTAAATTGACTGAATTGTGCTTTCAACCCATCAGTAAACAAGACACCAGGTATACACATTGACAGTAATATAATCTCTAAACACAAAAGTAGTAAACTAAGCTATATCAAGAACTTTAAATAGCTCACCAGAGCAAAGAGTTATGGTCTAAGACATATAGCAAAGAAACAAATATCTGGTATGTCTTGGATACGCAGATCCAGCAGTAAGTTCATAGTTCAAGAGCCTAATGGAATGAGGGAAGGGGGATTGATGGGTGGGTAGTAGCCTATTTCTATCCTGTTGGCAAGATGAGTTGCCAGAGGCATACAAAACCCCAATTCTTTCCTTGTTTTTTAATTCATATATCTACCCAATCTTCCACCAAAAGGCAAGTTATCATTGCATCTGCAATTACAGCATATTTTTAGTCTTGCATGTGACTGAATAAAAATATGTACCTTGTGAATCAAAAAGTGGTCAGAACAACTACTTCATTGTTGACTATGTCCTCCATTTATCTTTGTGCTCAGATAGTTAATTCTGACCCCTTCTCATTGCTTATCCCCATTTACTTGATAGACATCTATGTGACCAACTCAACTAGACAAGTGAGGTCCAGTAATTTCCTAAGTTAAATGAGTTTAAACTTTTTTCTGCCATGAGATCAACATCTAAATAATTTTGAAAATCCTTAACTGTTCCTCAGCTGCAAGACAAGGAGAACAGTAAACAAAATCTGGGCGGATAAGGGTGTAAAAATCATTAAGACATTCAGAGTCCATCACATTGAAGACTGCAGCTTTATCATAGATTCACTGCTATTACATAACCATAACATTTTACCACTTTTAATTACTTCTGGCTCCTGTGTTATTGACCTAGATACAGTAACATAATGAAGTGAAAGAAAAATAAACAGCAACAACCCCCCCCCAAAATACTGGTGGTTTTTTTACACGCAAGAGATATAAGAGTCTTTTCTAATACAAGCATGGGTAAAATACAGCTTGTTGTAAAATCTGTTGTCTCGTTTTCTGTCTCTTTTACCCTCTTCCTCTCCAAATCTCCTTCATGATACTGCCATCTTTTCAGAGTCCCTTGCAACCACTACATGGACTCTGAATGGGAAGATTGACCATGGCATGGCCAGAGGTGTGGTGGGTTGTCTTCCAGGACAGAGTTAGTGGTATTTAGTGAAGAGATAGGGAGATGACAGAAGGGACAGGAGAACTGCATGCACAATCCTCAGGTCAGTGTTCCGTGCTAACATTTCTGTTAAGGGAGTTAAGATGCTCACCATGCTTGTCTTCCACTCAGAGTACACACACTGACTGTTTTAAGGTAGTTGGCACATCAAATCACTAGTAAAGCCGAAGGAAAGGAAAAGAAGACTGTGTGACCCAGCTACAGACAATAGAAAAAGTTCAAAAGGCCCAGAACATGTACATTCATTGACTGTGTTCTTATTTGACAGTAAAAGATATATTTTGTGGTTCTGGAGATCTTCTAGACAAAGATTGTCTACCCTTTCTCATGTCCCAGGCAGATACCAACACTGAAACTTCTACTACTCTTAGAAGACCCACACTGGTGCCTAGGGAAGGACAAGATGCTGGGACAGCAGCAGAGAGTTGGGCTAAGAGATAGTGAAGGTCATGAACTACCTGAAAGTCTACTGGGGGAAAAAAGCATATAGGATGCAGAACGCACTTGCTGATATAAAGGAACATGTCTTGTAATGTCCTTTGATGACAGCAGTCAGGTGATGCTTAGAAAGTTCACCCAGTTACTTGGCGATTCAGGAAGCTTTGTCCCAGCCATCTGAAATCATGCCTAGGGAAATAAATTGGATGTGAAAAAGGCAGTTTCTGAAGTGAGCACAAGTTTCTGTGGTGATGCAACCAATACCAGGACAGATAAAGCACATTGATTTCATAGATGAACTCACAAAACTTACTAGACTAATGTGGAGTTCAAGCTACTTCAATACTAGCTTTCTTTTAATTAATTATCTGATTGTGAACTTGAGTCTGAGCTAACCTAAACAAGCTCATGTCTCATATCTCTATAAATCCTAATTGTTTACAATATCAGTAATGGATCGAAGGGGTGTCATGTCTGTTCACCTCCTTTGTTACCAAACAGTAACTTCTCCAAGAAGGTGGTCAGCAATGTATGACCTACTAGAAAGGGCACTGACTGAGCATATCACGGTATTTAAAGGGGTAAATAGTCTTGGTATTTCATGGATGGCCTTTGGCTTGATTGGTCCACACTTTACGTTTTGGTAAAGGCATTTACAGATGTGCATAAAAGGAGAAGTAGATGGTCAAACAGAGAAAATGATAAAGTATTTAGCTTGCTTCATTGATGTGTAAACAATCTTCTGGAATTTGAGGCAGAGGAGTCTCATATCCCTCGAGATCTGAAAGATACCAAAGTAGGCTCAGAAAATACAAACTGTAAGAAGTATATTTTGCTTAGGTCTTCTGGGAGGTCATTGATAGGAACTAAACAAAAAAAATAATGCCATCCTTCTGCCATACAGAGAGAGGTTTATCTGATACATTCTAACAGGCTCTGGTATCTGTAAAAAAGACTTCATTAGAAAGGGTTTTTCTGGTTGAGATGTAATACTGTTACAAAAAGTACACAAAAGGTTTGATTCTCTTTTCCCTGTTAACTTTACTGAATGGCTGCCAAAGAATTCTGATCCAACCAGGAATCGATCGGCAGGAAAACAACTATACAGAAAGAAAACACACAAACAAGTGTGCTGGTATAGACCAAAGTGTTGCATACCTCAGAACACATACAATTTCCATTTGAAGTTTTTTTGTGTGTTGGGGTTTTCTTTTAGCAATGGATGAATGAACAGACCGAAAGCATTGATGGGCAGATAAGAGTTGAAATGGAAAAGAACAGTAATGTTAAGATGAGTTAAAAGCTCTTTTTGACCCTATCCTTAACACCATCTCCCCAAATGCTTCCCCTGTGAACTTTTTGTGTTGTACTCAGTTTGCTGAAATAGGGGATAGAGAGGCCAAGCCAAGGATCTATCCCGCTTCATTGAGTAAAGCTAGCCTATCAGGGAAGGTGATGGGTTATAAGTTAATACAAATGACAGTTCTAAGACAAAGTTAGCCAGTGCCTTCCTGCAGAGCCCAGTGCCAAGAAGGGGACCCCCCACTGATTCCACTTCTTTACATTTCCTTTTGCTCTCCTTCCCCTTATCTGCAGGTCCTGTCCTGCCAAGCCAGGGGATCCTTATTAAAATACAATGCACTGTCACTAATAAAAGTGAGCAAAGCCTCATTAGCACAAGGGTTAGAAGAGGACTATCTCTAATTACAGCTCACTTAGAAAAGACAATCAAATGAATAGATAAATCCTTCAAGAGAAAAGCCAATTTTTTTCTTGCATTTGGCGAAGAGTGGTTTTCTTTTACATACTCTTTTAAAAGGAATCAAATGCATCTACTGACAGTTTTTCTCCAACAGAAATTCTATCAACATATGATTTCCACCAGAAGACATTTAAATTGGTTGGGTAGGTAGCTAAGAGGTTGCATGTTTTATTTGTTCCTGTGTTGGCCAGCAAAGGCACACTCTACAGCATGTAGTATCTCTCATCAAAGAGACATCTGGGGAGAGGTAGGCTGTTCATTCAGATCCATCACACAGGAACTCTTCTCTCCCTGAGTACACAGTTAGTGACCAAATTTCCATTGCAATGTTTGGAGTACAGTTGTCACAATGCAGGCAGATTACTGCTTCTCCTTTGGGCAGACATATTATTAAAAAAAGAAAAAAAAGAAAAAAAAAAGTAGAAATGTATGAGCACTGTGAGACAAAAAGATCCCATAAACACAGGGTTTGTAGTTTTCACCTCTCCAATTTCACCTTCTATCCTCCCTGAAAGGCTGGAATGAAGAGTACAGGGATAAAGTCATTTGGAATTAAAATTTTTTGAAATAATATAATTTTTTTCATAATTTTGTGGGAAGTCCCTCAGATTTTGAAAAGCTCTACAAAATTTCCCTATTTTGCTATGCATTATTATAGTCCAATTCTTTTAAATTATTTTTTAATCAGTAAAATCCCCCCCCCCCAGTAGGTCCCAGGTGATCTAGTTCTGTCTAAGTTCCCGATTGACATCCAAACTCTCACAAGTTCTGTCATTTAGGATTTTACTCTGTGCTTGCAGGTTCTCTTATCCCCATAGAAATACTAATCAGACATCCATATAGCAGTTGGCACAAGATATATACTTGGAAAGTATTTTCTAGACACATGGTTTGTTACTTTGTTGTGACTCATTATAGTTATCAACCTCATGTAAAGTATTTATAACAGAAGTAATTTGCCAGCATGTGCAAGTTTTATGACCTGCTATCCATAGGTGAATTTACCAGAGCAGATGTTACAAAATTACTACATCAGAGTTGTACTGCAAGTATTTTGGAAGTTTCTGGATCAAACCAGTGGTCCATCTGATCCATCTCTTTTTCTCTGATAGTGTACTTTACTGGTTGTAAATGCAAAAGGCAATATATTTTCTAAATCTTATCCATTACTTGGCTATTGGTTTATACTGAGCTATCACATTCTCTGTGCATAGGGTCAGACTACCTTCTTTCATCTAATTTAGGAAGCCTACAGATGGGTTTTCCCAAGGGCAGCTAGGAAAAAACACTGCAGCAAAGAGGGTGAAAATACAATAGCCGCAACACCCTTTCACTGATTTATAAACTGCTAGCTACATGAGAGAACTGTTTTCCTTTTGCAGCCCTGCTTTGACATATAAAGAAGGGAATCTCCTCTCTGTTCCCACCTTTCTTCTGCTTCACCACTGTGCCAGTCCTAACCACTGATTTTTCTGCTAAAATGCAGCCTACTCTTTACAAAGATTATGGGGGGGGGAGTTTGGGGATATTTTTTATTCCACTGTGAAAAGTTATGAAACTTTCTTCCCAAGAGGATCAAACCTCTGCAGTAGACTCAAATATTCTCAGTGCCCATCTAAGACAAATAATATCTAAAACCATCCCTCATTACAGGCGTTTCATAGAAAATACTTAAAAAAAACCCCACTACAATTAGTCATATATTGTGGATAATAGCAGTGTTTTCCTCACAAAAGTTTTCTTTTGGACTAATCTTGTCTTTAAAGGTGTTCAATGGTTCTCAAAGTCTGTGGGCATAACACATGTAAATGTTTGAGTGGATCTGAGGTGAATACTTATCAAGCAACACCTTACCGATAAATAGAATTCTCTATATGAAGACATGATTGTACTAGGACTTTAATCAACTGGTCTAACACTACCTTAGAGAAGATAGACAACAGCCAGGAAAGTAGTTTTTAACTATTACAGACAATGTGTCATTTATCCTTTCATGAATGAAGTCACCAGAACATTCATGATCTATATCCATCTGCAGCTAATGTAGAACAATTCCTTCTAGTGTCATCTCCAACACTCCTTGTAAGCTACTTATTGATTATTTATTTATTCAAAATATACTCTCAGAGTACCTGAGAAACTTTGGCCTCTTTTTTTCAGTAGTCAAATTTTGATACTTTTTATAATATAGACATGATTTATAGGGTTTTCCACATTTTATATTGGTAATGAAATAGCTCCAAATGAAATTGGTTTTCTTTTAGTTATATTAAATTCTTCTGTATTGTATACCACCTAAATCAAATTAATTATGTCTGAAAAATAAAGTCTGAACACAACTGGACTTGAAAAAAGGGGGAGACAGTTTGAAAAAGGATTCATTGCTGTTCAAGTAATGAAAGACTTCTTTTGTTTATCAATATGAAAGCTATCTTGCACAGCATATTATCTAATCAGAGTCAGAATATGATTCAAAGAAAGGGTCTGGTCTTTAAACAATAGGTTATTAAATATTGTTCTGTGGAAAAATTAATTTTGCATTGTTGGGTGTGTGTTTTTTTTATTTCAGGGAAGATTCTCAGCTGTTGCATGTTAGCCTCATACTGTTGATATGAGAGCATCTAAGACAGTTTTCACAGCTTTGAAGAGGAGATTGATACATCTAGCTGAGAAAGTTGATATTTTTTGTTACAATGTTCACAAAAAGACGTGCCCTGCTTCATGTATTATTTTAAAATCTTTATTTTCTATGTAATTTTCAGTAGGTCTCTGATATTTTTGCTTCCATGAAGAATAAAGAACTGGAACAGAATGTTGGTAGTTCTGAATCAGTATCAATCTTCAATGATCTTTAAGGACATAAATGACAGAGCTTTAAGTGCCTTCAATTCCATTAGAAGTCAATTAGAATTTGGAATTATTCAATATATTACTAGGGAAATTCAATACTGCGGGACCTGATCTGAAAAGCAGAAACTTTGTCTCTAGGTTGGTTTATTATTTATTTATTTATTATTTTTATTATTATCATCATCATCATATTTTCAAGATGCCAGAACTACCTCCAGTCTTTCCGAACTGAGGTGGCAGTTCACATTTGGATTCATGGTTCAAAAAATTATAAAGTAGAAAAAATGACCCCTTTTCATGTTTATAAGAATCCTCCAAAATCTCAGCTCGGTTATACTCGGTTATAATGCTCCCATATCTTACTGCTTTTCTCTAGGTTAGTTTTAAAATTGATAACTGTAGGAATAAGTTGACCTTTACTTGCAAAAAAACCCTCTAAAAATGGTAGTGAAAAAAAATCAAAACTCTTTGTCACACAGTCTAAAACATCAGGTCTGAGCAACAGGAATCATGACACAGGAAGAAAGCCAGCAGTTCAGAGCCTAAAAATATCTTCCATCTTCCACTTTACTGTGGTCCTATTATAGCTTAAGCAAGAGTCACTTTATTTTTTCCTCTATAACCTTTAGCTTAATAACTGTCTGTAAAGACTTCCTTTAAATGCAAATGTACTCTTTGCAGTAAAAGTCATAACCCTATACTATATTACACACTGCAAATTCAGAAGAAAGTTATCAAAATCTATGAAGCCTATGTCCATTAAAAGGCACAGTAAATAAATGGAAAATCAGGCCCAGAGTAGTCGTAAGTTGAGTAATATTTTAACGACTTACGTTTTGCACTATTAATGAAGTGGTATACACAAAAAACTAAAGGTGGTTTTGTTTTTCAGTGTATTTTAGAAGTTGTATCAAATTATTGCAAACTAATCAAATTATAACTGTGAAATGTAATGTATTCCTTTCTGGTTTTATTTGTCGCTAGAGGTATGTGGCAGAGACTGCAAATTTTACACACCACCTCACTTTTTCAGGGGATCTGGTACAACTGGTAAAATTAGTATCTCATTTACTTATCGAATTATAAGGATCTGCTTTACCGTGCAAATCTGTAACATACTTGCAAATCACTTTGTATGTAGAGGTAATTTACACCACAAAGAAAGTAAGCATGGAAGTATCCGCAGAGGTGTCCACAGCTGGATGTAACTAGGGGGTGCCTTAAAGGGGACATAGGACCAGGATGCAAGAGCATCCTAGCCTTCCCCAGCTGTCAGCAGACTGTAGCTTCTGCTGGCATGCAGCAAAAATGTAAATCCCTCTTTATGTCAGACACAGAGGTGGAACAGTGCAAAGGTTATAATTTCTTGTGCTACACATGTTGTTCTCCAGTTACATTAAATCCTGCTCAGCTGTCACTAATTGTTTGTCTAGAGCTGACTCATGCTGAGAAATAAGGCAGAACAAAGGAAAGGAGAAGAGTAATTACAATTTAAACTAGGTATAAGAAAGATGAGTTGAACTACTGTACTTCAGCAGTACCAGTGTGAAAAACATTCTCCTTATTATAGTGGTTTTCTGACAATCACAAATAAATGGAGTCACTAATTTGGATTTTTCAAGTCTTCAGCTCAGAGAAAGGGATTAGTCCGTAAATATTCGATTCAGTTTCTTTCAAAATGGGATGAAAAATCATGGTACAGGCATACAGAGATACAGAAAAACAATTTTTCAGGCTTAGCAACTATACTAGGCTCACTGAAAGCACAGTGGACCCAATCTGAAGAATGACTCTGGTCTCTCAGATCTCATAAATCTCCTGTAAGACTTTTTTCACCCCTTCCCCATGAATTTCACACAGTATTTGGATGCCAACAAGGTCATGTACCGGAGACTCCCAGGAACTGTGTATTTGCTTGCAGAGACAAATATGATGGTTGTCTTGGGGGTTTTCAGTCACATGTATGAGATGCCTCATAAAACCCTATATTCTTCCCACCCAGTGCTTCATTTGTTTTCCATGGAAAGTACTACTGTACAAGGACTTATGATAGCTGCAGAGAAAGGGAATGTGAAAGAGAGAGAGTGAATTTTTTTTATTGATTTTTTATCTGTTTTGCTTTTTTCTTTTTTTTTTTTTTTTTTTTTTTTATCCTAGAGCAAATATTTGTCTTTACTGGATGACAGAAGGGAAAGACTATACGAAAATAAGCTAGAGTTGGAGTTCTACCTGGCCTCTAAAGCAACTCAGTCATTATCTTTAACCTTATCAATATCCTGAATGTCAGCTGAGCAAGGTAGATAGAAAATTTCAGTAAACAGAACAGGGAACAACAGGGAGGATGTGGTAATCTAAATCAGAAATCAATCATCCAAGAAGCTTTTTCAAATGGAAAAAGAAAAAGAAAAAGAGGCAATCAACTGCCAGCCGTTCTCTTCCCACCAAAAAAGGCTTTTTTTCTCTGTGTCTCTTTCATGTGCACCACAGTGTTTCTGCAAACAAAAATAATAAGGGCTCTCAGGTCCTTCAAAGTGAAACATAATCCCTTCATGGAGAGTGCATCACCAAATGAATGGAGTTCCTCGGTCTGTTTGGAAAAGCAGTATCAGCTATGCTTGTGGATCTTAATAATATTCTTATTAAAAACCGGAGCAGGTGATTTGTTTTTCCTGTAACTCCTGAAGCAACAAAAGTCCAGTGAGAGCACAAGAAATGATTTTGAAAATCATTTTCCCTCCTCGGCAGCAGCCTGTCAGTCAAACTACACAGGAGAGGAAAGAGTCATCTTGCCAATGTAATTTCTGAGAGGAAAGAAGTGGAGTAGTATGTTACAGAGAAATTAATATGTCATTGAGAAGAACCTCCAACAAAAACCCCTCTGATTTACTAGCTTCCAAATTTACCTTTTTACAATGGAAATTTCATTTTCTTAGCATAAGCACAGTCTGTACTCTAGTGGGTGCAAAATCCATATGCCTGGATTCTGTATTTTTTGAAACTTTCTTTCTTATCTAGATGTATGGACTTTAAGGCAGGAACATTGTATACCAATTGTTTCAAACTGTTCTCACACAACTGGCACTTGTTTGAGTCAACAGACATTATTGCAATAGGAAAAAAAACCCACAGACCAGATCTCTAGCTAGTTAAAGAAACATAGCCTCATTTAAAAAAAAAAAAAAAAAAATCAGTCCTTTCTTATATCTACTGGCTAAACAACAAGATATTGCCTTTAAAAACTGAAAATTATGGTGCTATCAATAATTTTTACTTCTTTATTTCATGGTTAATTATAATACAAGTTTGTATCTACTTCCATCCTCCTCTCCTTCACAAGTAGTTATTTAAATTCAGAGTCCAAGTACAGTATCTCACTACAAAATACAGTAAGTTACACATCAAACCAAATAAATTAAGGAAAGCTTACTGCTTGGCATCAGCTCCTGAAAAATACAAAATTTTGGAAACTGGGTGTAACATACAGGTAAAAAATATTTGGCAATCTAACTCCCAGAAACTCGAAAGAACAGTTTAACACCAAGCCATTAATGCCACAGATAATCTTCTCTCACTCTTCATGTATTCTTTCAGTGACTCTACTACAACAAATATTAGCACTGCAAATTTAATGGTGATTTAATACTGATTAAAGGTATGTCTCTTAGTAAGCAATAAAACCAGAGCAGCAGATAGAATCCACTGTTGCTGAGGCCCTTATATCTACTTTTTATTTCATAATAGCCTGTTCCTCTGGACTGAATATCTCCATGACAAGTATAATTCCAAGATGTCCAAAAGAGCAGTTATTGGTCTAAAATTCTATATCCTATTTGGGATTTGGACAACACTGGTGAAAAGCACAAATTGGTCTCTCTGGTTCAGTCTCTTTAAATATGTGCAATAAGTGGACACTAACAAATTATTTGTCTTTTCCCACACTACAAAATCAACTACTGTATTTTAACATCTGGAAACTGTGGTTTATTTGTAAAGTTACCTTGAGTCAGTCACAAGCACATGTTACATCTCTGAATGGAAGAATATACTCCACAGGATTCTTTCCCTCCAACAGCTTTGCAACCTCTGAATCTTCACAGCTTGTTCTCAGTAATTTATTACACCACTGTTTCACCAGACTAGGGTGATCTGAAGATTTCATTCAAGGAGCAGCATTTCTGAAGGAGTAAAGTCATCTTCAATTTGAGCAGTATATGTACACAAAGATTCAGTATATAACTGTGGAGATCCCAGCTGTTCCTCATTAAATTATTTTCTGAGAACTTCATTCCCCGAACTACTATTTTCTAAAAGGAAAAGGTTGTTTTCTGTTTATAGATAGACCTCTTCCACAGTCACAGGCAACTCCAGACAATGCTACACCTATAGTCAGTCTGAACATCTGCATGGTAACATGTTTCCACAAATAACCACTTGTCACTGTTGTTTCAACACTGATACATAGGTCATTATTAAGATCTGGTTGTTCTTTACTGATCACCTCTACAGCATAGGTCACTTTATTTTAGATTGCAGTTTTAGATTGCAGCTGAGATTAAATAAGGAAAACAACAAAATTGCGACTATATTCAGTTCTTTGGAGTAGGTATTTTATGAGTTTCAGTTTGTAAGGTCAGTCACAGAATAAAAGATACAGTAAAGTTTGAGCTTTGGTTGCATTTTTTGTTTCTGGAAATTCCGAGGAATAAAAAAGAGATTTGAGATTTGATTAATAACACAGGTAAATCTTGCATAATACCCCAAAACAAAACAACAGTCTTAAAATAAAATTCTATAAAGACCTCCAAAACTTTTCTATTAAAATAAAAAAATATATAATAGTTCTTATCAATGAACATTGACAGAGCTAATTATAGTACGGCACATACAGCCTTTCGTATACCCGACAAATCTCACTTAAATTAATGTAATTACGTGGATCTTAATTACCACCAAATTTATTGTGTTTAATATCAGTAGTCCTGAATCTTTTAGTACTTAGTCACTTATAAACTCTTGAAAAACTAACAGTCAAAACATTTGAATTTGACAAGCTATGGGTCATGACCATGACCGTTTTTTATCTATGAAGTCTTTCAAAATAAATCATCACTTAAGACGAGTATGCTGTATCTTCAGTGAATACTTGACAACCCAAAAGCCTATAATAGCTATATTGCTAAAGGGAAAAGGTTGTACACTTGTTAATACCTGTCCTACTTTTCTAAACCCATTATTTTGAGCTCTTGCAGTTGTATATACAAATTTGACAAATGAAAAAATCTGCACCACCCTTAGTGTAACTCTTTGGGAACATTTTATGCTTTGGTAACTACACATTATTACCCAAGCCATCTCTGTCAGCAATTCTATAGACCTTCTATAATTGCCACATTAATAATTTTGCGTCCAGAGATGTAGTATTTGATTGAGGCACTCCTTCAATTTGGCTATCATTTATGAATTAATTACTTTGTCTTCTTATTTTGTGGTATACACACAATGGGCCATAACGTAAAATTAAAAGGCAAGACAAAAACTAATTATTTAGTAGCAAAATTTGTTCTTTTGTGGTGGTTTAAGTTTGGCTGAACACCAGATGCCTATCAAGCCTCTGTAACAGTTCCCTCCCAAGCAGGATGGCGAGGGAGAAAATGAGATGTGGAAAAAAACTTACGGGTCGAGATAAACTAAATAATAATAATAAACTAAAAGACAGCACATGGAAGCAAAAGAAAAAAATAAATCCTTATTCTCTACTTCCCATTAGCAGTGATACCAAGTCACTTCCTGGGAAGTAGGGCTTTGATATGCATGACAGTTGCTCCAAAATACAAACATTAATAATGAATGCCCCACCTTGAAGACAAAATAGGACTGCACTGGGTTGAACCTGTTTGGACCCCAGGTGCCCACCAAAGTCACTTGGTCACTCCCGTCTTCAGGTGGACAAGGGAGAGAAAATATAATGAAAGTCTCATAGGTCGAGATAAGAACAGGGAGAGAGCACTCATCAGTTACTGTCATGGCAAAACAAACTCAACTTGGTGTAATTAATTTAATTAATAACTAATCAAGTCAGAGTAGGGTAATGCAATATAAACCCAAATATTGGAAACATTTTCTTCCCACCTCTACCTTCTTCCTGGGCTCAACCTCACTCCTGATTCTCCACCTCCTTTCCCCCAGATGCACAGGGGGACAGAGAGTGCGGGCTGTGGACATTTCATCACATGTTTTCTCTGTCACTCCTTCCTCCTCAAGGGGAGAACTCTTCACACTCTTTCCATGCTCGAAAGTAGGGTCCCTCCCATGGAAGATAGTTCTCCACAAACTTCTCCAACATGGTTCTTCTCCCATGAAGAACTGTAGTTCTTCATGAACTCCTCCAATGCGTGTCCCTACCACAAGGTACAGTCCTTCAGGACCAGACTGCTGCAGCATGGGCACCCTGAGGGGTCACAAATCCTACCAGCAAACATGCTCCAGTGCAGGCTTTTCTCTCCATCAGTCCACAGGTCCTGCCAGGAGTCTGCACCATCACGGGCTTCACAGGGTCACAGTTTCCTTTGGGCTTCCACCTACTCTGGCATACTCCACAAGCTGAGTCTCTGCTCCCCTGTGAACCTCCATGGGCTACAGAGGGACAGCCTGCCTCACCATGGTCTTCACATCAGGCTGCAGGGTGACCTCTGCTCCAACACCTGGAGCACCTCCTCCCTCTCCTTCTTCACTGGTCTTAGTGTCTGCACAGTTTTTGCTCTCCCATATTCTCACTCCTCTCTCTGGCTGCAGTTGCTCTTGGGTATCTTTTTTTTTTCCCCTTGTTAAACCTGTTGCTCCCAAGGCATTACCACCATCACTGATGGGCTCAGGCTTGGCCAGCTGTGGGTCTGCCTTGGAGCTGGCTGGTATTGGCTCCATCAGACATGGGGGAAGCTTCTGGTAGCTTCTCACAGCAGCCACCCCTGTAGCCCCCCTCTACCAAAATCTTGCCATGCAAACCTCATACATCTTTGCATTCCCCACACATGGCCATATGGAACACAAAAGCCTGAAGCAAAAATTATCAGCTGCTATTGAAGATCTAACACTGATTGCTAGCAATAAAAGTGCTCCCTGGACAGACAGCAATAATAAAAACAAACCACCACTGAGGGTCCATCTAGCTATTGCTTTTAAAGGTAATTACTACATCTGCTTCTTGAAGTAGTTTAAAACCAGTGTAAAGATTTTGCTTCTGTCCCAGTGAATGGTGAGCAGCACTGAGTAAGGAGTTAAAGGGTGTTGAACACAGCTATAACCAGAGTGCACTACCAGGTCAGAAGTGAAGGCAGAAACAGCTGCTTTTTCAATAGACTCATCAGAACTCCTCCATGCTTGCTGCACTTGCCCACAAGACTCCAGCACAGACTATTGTGTTGTGGGTTTTTTTACTGTGGGAACTTCACTCTTAAGAAACAAATGGACTGGCTTAACTATTAAGTGTCAATCAAGTTGACTATAAGGGCGGGAGGTAGAGGAAACAATTTTTAAATTTTAATTAGCTTTTATCCTGTGATTGTTCTATGCATTGCACAGTTTACTTGCACATTTGCCTCATCTAAGTCAATGAAATTCTGACAAGAAGAGGAGATGTATTTTTCCACATTAGCACCTTATTTATATGTTGTAGTAGCACTAACAAAAATCTCTGGTTTCACATAAAGATTTATAGTCTTCTGATAATCTCTCCCATATGGAAGGTGATAACTGTTATAATCTTCTCTACCATAATCATGTCCACTGCTTTTACATCAAATTACTTGTCCAGGGTCTGGATGAGACAAAACTATTCTTCTTTTTGTTTGTTTGTTTGACAGTTTACACCTACTTTGTGGAAGTAAATAAGAATTTAGATCAATGGGTAGTCCTTCATTTTCCCTCTATTATTCAGACAGAAACATTGGTTTTAATAAATACTTTTTCCTCTCTCTTTATTTCTTTACCCTAATGCCCTGGGAATAAGATTGTCTTACCCAGAGATAGAAGGAACATCCAGGATTCTCACCAAACCACGGAACCTATTTCACATTTCATTGGTTGCATGAATGAGCTGCGAAAATTTCTTCCTGATTCTCTAAAGTATCAGGACAGTGGTTTGCATGGGAGAGGTTTCTCCTGGTTACGTGAAGTAAGTCTCATTCACTGAGTTAATTTCAAAGTCTTAAAACTGCTGTGCATCATGTTAAGTTTGAACAAATCTATTCTGCCTCGTGAATACCTGCTCCCAAATTAGAGGCATCAAAAGTATCTCTTGTTTACAGCAAGGTGTTTATAAGAAAGGGAGAATTTTTTCAAACAAACAAACAAACAAACAAACAATACCCACAAAAAGAAACAAACAAGAAAGCACACAACCTTACTCTTTTCTGGTAAGTGTAGTCCTTGCTTTCTCAAATTGAGACAAAGCTACTTTCAATGTATCAGGGGACCCTTGAACAAGGACAGTCTATTTTTGTTAGAAGCCAATTTTGTCTAACACGAAACACACAAGAGAAAAAAAAAATAAAGCTTAAATAACAGTAGTGGGTGCCCAATTTTGAAAACTAAGCTAAGCACTTTTCATCATTTTCTCTACTAACATCCTTCCACCTTCCTGAGATATTAATCAGATTTGAAAGTATCTAGTAAGTCTGAGAATATTTAAAACTTTCAAATGTAAAATCACAGATTCTATTTAACTTCCTGAAACTTCGTCTATTTCCACTAAGATTAGAGTACATGTGGATTGTGAATTTACCTGAGAGTAGTCATGTTTAGGACTTTCAAATTAATATAAAAAAAGTAGAATATTACTTCATCTAATTTCCAAACAAATGCCTAGTATTATATGTGGTAAAGTTCAGTGATTCAAAAAAATTGGCTTTAAGATCTAACTCTTCAAATGTGACTTACAGAGGAGGAGCTTCCACAAGGGGGTCTAGCAAAGATGGCTACTGCAGTACTCTGGTTCTGTAGGTAAATCTGATATTAGAAGCTGAAAGTAATATGCTGCTACTTGTGTGTGTGTAACTGTTAAAGAGAGAGAGCATGAGGTGCAAGTGTTAGAGAGTGGCAAGGTATTACTCTGTTCCTTTAACCAAGATGAAATCCAACACTCCAATTCCTCAGTGAACAGGGTTTATTTGACTCTAGTGGAAAAAAACGAAATTTTAGTATGAGCACAGCTGCTATTTTTCTTTCGGAATTGGTGAGAATATCTAGCAGTGAATAACTCTTAATCAGACTTGTTTATTCACATTAAAAGTCAGTTCAGGTCACATTGTTTGCTTGGTGCCTGTTGGTCTGTACTTAGTCCTTCCTGAACAGGAAGTCCTTCAGATTAAAGATTGTATTTTTACGGTCCCATGCCTGCCTACCCCTGGCTATTACCTGAAGAGCAATGTAACCAGGAATCCGTTTCTAGAAAGGATATTAACAGCCATTAATGTGTGTGTATGTCAGGATGAAAAATAGGAGGAAATCAAAGTAAAGTAATATGGTGAAAGCAAAATCGTAAGAAACAGCAAAGTGATTGTTCACAACATTGGGAGTAAGGTGTATCCAGGTAGAGGTATTTTCTATCCAAAGGTCAACAGAGTGTTAGATCACTAGAACATATTTAAATTCAAGAAGCAAACATGATTTAAATACCCCAAAGCTATTTACCATTGGACATATATTCATGTCCGTTTTATAAGGTATGGGGCATTTAAAGTGCCTGTTCTTCAGAAAAAACTAGGTTTTTTTCTCAGCATTGCAGAAATCATGTAACAGCACAAGAATGAGAAAGCAAACTCTAAACAGAGTGAATGGTGTGTCTAGGAAAGTCAGGAAGACTGTTTGCTTTCATAAACCAATCACTCTGACAGCCCTATTATTACATGAATGTTCATATTTAGACTTTATATTTCTCCTTTACTCTGTAACTTACTCAAAGAGTTAGCTTGACAAGATCTTAAAAAAAATGCAATTAACATTTGAAATTAAAACAGCCATATACTATTTCAGTATGATGATTTTTTTGCCATGATACTTTAGAGATGAAATACAAATGTTCTTCTAGAGGAGTCATTTTGTGACCAATATTTGCATAAACAAAACCAAACTTAAATATGTACGTTCTGTATTAAATCTGTGTATCATATGTCATTAACACATTAATGGATCAAGCGGCTCTGGGGAATCAGCATGGGATGCCTAGACTTAACTGCTGGCCAGGTGCTTGGCTTATCCACTGTCCAGTGCATCTGTTGGGACAGAGGTCACTGGCAAAAGGACGGCTGAAGCTCCTGATCTCTGAGCACACTGGCTACAAAGAAAATCTGAGGCCATAAAACCACCTGCCTCAGCCCTATGCATTGCCAGGTCACTCATTGCCTTATTTTGCCTAGACCAGGAGTTACGAACACACTTCCGTTAAACTAGCTACCATATGTTGGTACAGAGTTTTCTTACACCAGATTTATAGTGACTGTGGGAGGACAGCCAATATTCAAACCAGAATGAAGCTACACTGTAATTCAACTGTCATTTTCAGCCATCATTTCCACTGAATTAAGCAGCCCTCATTTCCCATTACCACAGTCACCTCTTTGCATTCCCGTACTATTTTCTTCCCTGTGGTAATACTCTGTTTATTCAGACACCCAGTAAGTCCTAGGTTAAATTAATCTATCTTTCTTTCCTTTTTCTTTCCTTCTTTCTTTCTTTCTTTCTTTCTTTCT
>NW_020884872.1:35986391-36198838 GCF_003945725.1 Corapipo altera
TTTCTTTCTTTCTTTCTTTCTTTCTTTCTTTTTCTTTCTTTCTTTCTCTTTCTTTCTTTTTCTTTCTTTCTTTCTACCTTTATTTCTTTCTTTTCTTTCTTTCTTTCTTTCTTTCTACCTTTATTTCTTTCTTTCTTCCTTTCTTTTCTTTCTTTCTTTCCTTTCTTTCTTCTGTACTGGTTTTCACCTAGGTGTGTGTCAGTGCTCTTCCTTAAAGAAGGAAGAGTGTATAGGAGGGGATGAGCAGCTGGGGACTGCAGGGCCAACTGCAAGAACACAGAGTAACCCCATTTGAGTGGTGCATTTAACGTGAAACCTGCTGGTATGGAGCTAAACTATTGACAAGAAACAAGCTTTGTTGGAAAATGCTGTATAGTAGAGAAACTCTCTGTTAAGATGATCAGATCGTTTGCTTTCTCCCCATGCTTTTGGAATAGTATAATCTATATGAAATAGAATGATTTAGTACTGTAGTAGTCAATTACACAAGTGTTTTTTCAAAATAATTTCTATGATAGTACACATTTCAGCTGCTAAAATCTCCCTGAAGGAAGAACTTAATGCCTTGATGAGTACCAAAGTCTCATAGTTACATATTAAGGCAGTAAGGAGTTACAGTGTGTACAGGGAAGTCCAGAGACAGGTCTAAAATCCCAGTCTTCCCCAGAGAAGACGTTATGTTATGAGTAGTGAATCATCTTACATTCATTATGTAAGAAAAATCTCCAGGTCCAGTAGGTCCACAGAAACGTTATAGACAAGAAGAATCATGTCTTCCTTTAAACCTTGTAAATCTTCAGCTCAAAATAATAGTTTGTTGTTAAGCAGATGCAAAGGTTTTAATGCTACGGATGTTTACTTGCCCTTAAGCATCTCAGACTCCCTTTTCTATCAACCCTGTGCAAAGAAGTGGTTTCACTAAGCAAACGGGTGAGATGAGACTTTAGTAAATTAAGTCTAAAACAAAAGGCTTATTTAACTGCAGAAGTTCTTTGTGAGGAATAAAAGGTTTTAATCAAACTCACCATCAATATTTTCAAAAGGAAAAACCATTTTTCAGTTGTGGCTTTGTCAAATTCTTTGAAGTATTAATGTAAGCCTGAGAAACTGACTATTAGACTCAAGCAATTACTGAACATTAGACACAACAAAAACAGGAAAAGTTCAAGAGTCTCTGTTGATTTTCCGCTTGATTGTAACAAACTACTCACTTTCTGGGTTTTCTTTTTTGAAGTGGAATTTTATACAGCAAGGCTAGGCCTTGGTTTTTTGGTTTTGTTTTTTATTTTGGTTGTTTTTTTTTTTTCTTTTTTATTTCCTTGATACACAAAATTCCCAACAACCTGTGCTCTCTCTTTTAGTTCAAACATGAAGGGTTACTGTTTGTATTTAATGCACACACTGCCAATCCTGTTTAATTCAAAGACACAGCTCCAGTGTATCTGAAAGGAAAATCTGGAACATCAGTGCCTGGGTCAGAAGCAAATACAGCTGGTAATTACAAGCTGTTGTGAAATATCATGGCAATTAAATAGTGTACATTTATCTAGAGAGAGAAAAGTGACACAGGTTCCTGTCTTAAATTTTTTGTTGTGCAGTACATTGCTGTATAGTGTCAACCCCCAGATAGATTTAAATAAGGAGCACTCAGATAGGATTTTTCATTATTTCCAGGGGAAAAAAAAAAACCAGCTGAGTAAAAATATTGTCCCACAGATCTAGACATGCTAGAGGATAATTCACTAACATTAGTAAACTTTCACTGGAAAACAGAAAAAGAGAGAAGTGCATTAGCACCAGAATATTCCACACAGAGACAGTCTGACTAAGAAACAACACCCTATAAGGCAGACACACACTTCACACATTATTCATATATTTAGAGGAGTGTTCTTTTATGAGTGCTTTAATACTTTGGCATCATGTGTGTTGTTTTAGAGTGACATTAGTCACATCTCAGGGAAATGTGAGCTTCCAGGTCTGACCATTTTGTTGCTGTGCTAGCTTGACCTACAGAATTTACCACATTAAGAGAGGACTTAAATCTTGATTATTCTCACCTGTTGGCTTTCGTTCTTTTTTTTTTACCTGTTTTCTCAGAGTGATACAGCTCATAAAAGTGGTGACCTTTCCCTGGCTTCTTGATTTAAGCAGAACGAAGGAGAAAAAGGACTTTCATGCACTGGTAGGAGTCTAAAAATATAAAGCAAAGCTGCTACCAGTCCTTATTCAGGTGAAAGGATTAAGAAAAACTCTTTCTTTTCCATTCTTATTATGAGGGTGGGCACAACTGCTTCTCATGCATTCCTACACAGTCCAGCTCCCCCACCATCCCTGAGAGCTAGAGGGTAGAATCACCCTGCTTGGGCATGCCAGTTACACAATCTGCTGGTTTAGGGATTCGTCATGATTCCATACTGCTCCATGAATAGAAAAATTTCAGTTGCTCCCCTGTTTTCTGTCCAAAGACAGAGAAACAGAAGAAGAAGAAAAAAAATCTGTTCTATTCTATATTTTCATTCCTAAACAAAACCATACTTAAACTTTCAAGAATACTTAAAAATTCAGACAGGTATTTGGAAGAGAAAGTTATCATCACATTCCACAGAGATGTCCCCAAATGCCTTTGCTGTAACTGCATGGTAGGAAAATCTGTGTCGTTCAGTTCTGGGAGTAGCTCACTGTACTTACAACCTGATAAGATCTGAATTTCCAACCCTGTAACCTACCAAATGACGATACATCACTTTGTTCAGATTTTCTATGGTAGGGAAAAGAATGTGTGGGAAAACTGGGAGGACATGGAGAAAGAAAAGATAGAAAAGAGAAATGGAAAAAGAAAAGATATAAGAAGAAAATAAGAAAAAATAATTTAAATGTGTCAAGTAAATGAAAGTCCTTCTGCTTTCACTTCTATACCTTAGAAATTTCATCTCATTTCCCTGTGACCTTTCCCCTCTTAAATTTTTTATTCTAAATTCTATCAAAATAGTATAGAAAAAAATTTTCTCACTGTTTCCAAGTCCATTTATCACCACAAAATACACTTTAGGAACTTTAAAAATTTACTAACTAGAAATCTTTGGGTTTGCTATTCATTACCAGATAGCTACCAGAGGTTTAGAAAAATCCAGTCAATATTAGATCAGGTAGAAATAAACAGGAAAGGAGCTTTTCACAGAAGAAAAGACAGTGGAGTCATTGGAGAAGATGAAGTTCAGTGGTCAGAGGAGAGGAGGTATGGTAATATAAGAGCACAATCAGCATAAATGAATAGATTTTGGAGAGTAATCAAGAATGCAATTGAATTGGGAGGAGTATGGGACGAATAGAGGTGCCCCTAGAGGTTTTAGAGAAGATTTATTTGAACTGAAACTTCAGTTGATTTACCTCTCAAGGGAGAACTATAGCATAATAATGTAAAATATGCCTCTTCTTTAATATTGCAGAATACAAAGACAAATGTTATTACACAAACTTCTCCTTAAATGCCTATCCCAAGGTATCTTTAATGCAGTTCACAGTATTAGGTTGTCTATATTAAGCAATTCCCAGTCCAGGCCTGTGGTAAAATACAGTGGTACTCTTCCATTTGAGATCTATTGGACGTCTGTAATTCAGGTAAACAAGTAACACAGGATATTTTCTGCATCCGTTTTTTGGTTGTTCTGTTTGTTTGATTTTTTGTTAATTTTAACTGAAAAAAAACCTGTCAGCTGTTAAATGCAGATGTACAAACAATTTTCTTTTTAATTACTGAAGAGGTATCTTGACTAGATGTGTAATACAAGTTTAATTAAATGTGGTGCTGGATTTTTTCTGTACCCAACACTGCCTTTTTCTTCTCAGAACTGTTTCCTATTTCCTCTTGATGTCATTGCCACTGATGTTATTCTCTCAAGCAAACTTTTGCTATTTCAGCTCTCCCAGTTGTCCTTGCTTTTGTTCTCCTCCCCCCTGTATTGTTGTCCTTATGTGTTTTATGACCTTATTACCGTGCAACTCTTAACCTTTTCTTTTGGCAACCATTTACAGGAAGGACATTAAGGTACTGAGCTGACCAGTAATGAGCTAAATGTTTTAACTCTCATTACTGACAGCTACTGTCTGAACTTTAGGATTTTTATAGTACAAATGAGGGACAAGCAAGTACAGTAAATAAAGTCTAACACTAAATGACAATGTGTTAGCCTGTAGAGACCAGGACAGTGGTTTACTTCAGGGATCACAGTTACACAGAGTTTTATTTAAGGTTTTAAATTATGACCTGGAAGATAACATGCTTAATTCAGCTCACAGATGCATCATACAGGCAGTCAGAGAATTATTAGACTAGAATGGGATGAAGATATACCAGCATCTGATAACAGCAGTGCAGCTGAATGAAAGTATGGAGAGGCAATGGAGATAGAGAGGAAAGACAAATAGGTAAGGGGGAAAAAAAGAGGCAAAACCAGTTGTTCTCTGAAATGTCTTCTCATAGAATTTCTTATAAGTACTACATTCAGTACTGGGTTCCTCATACATACCAATGGGAAGAGGTTAGTGAGCAGGCAGAACTCGTGGCAAAGTACATACCTATAGCACAACTAAAAGATGACGTCACAGTTCATGCAGACTTACCTGAAAATGCTACACCAAGCTAGGCTGGTGATTAATAATGGTGAACCAGCATCAGCACAGTTCCCTGTTTGGCACAGCATCCCGAGTGAATTTTGCAGATGATGCCAAAACCCAGGTTTAGCAACTACACAATTTGTCACAGGTAGGTTTCTACAACTTGCAATCACACCTTTGAGTTTCAAAACAGGCATAGATGCTCGGGTAAGTATTTATTAGACAGCTGAAAAAAAGTGAAGAAAAATTATAAAAGTTCCACAGTCTGGACAAATAACAGAAACTAAGTCGAAGGAAAACAGCATCTCTTCAGTAGAAACCTACGAGAAGAGTAATTTCAGTAATTTTGTGGGTAATGAGGCTTTTTCTTCCTGCACTGTTGTCATGGTTGCATGCTTCCACATTCATTAGTTTGTCCTTTGCTAAAAATCACCGGTTAAAAACAGAAAACACTCTCCCATCTTCAAAGGGCCTTCTGTCTTTCTCAACTTGGTTCCTCCCCCTGCCAAAAACCCCACCCCTAAGCTAGCCTTAAAGTCACTGAAGTCTAATAAGATGTAAATGGAAAAATAATCATATTTGCTTATAGAGATATTACCCCCTTTAATATTCTGATGTTGCTCTCCAACAAGTGAACAATTTTCTTTCAGTAGCTGGTCATTAGACTCAGAAAAAGTTAAAACATCTTTTTGACTATAATTGCTTATGCGTCCTGTCAAGTCCATCTCCAGTGACAAAGACAGCCAAATATCAGGCACAACACAAAGCTATGTTACTTATTTTGTTTCATTTTTAAGTTTGTTTTGTTTTATGGGGTGTTTTTCATGCCTATGCTACCATGTGACCCTGTGTTGTTTAAAGGCAATGAAGGTTGCCCTTCGAAAGCAGTTCAGCGCTTCTCAGTCCAGCACAACAGAGATCTATCACATTCCCAAGCAAGACATTGATAATCACACAGAACTTTAAGCAAAAAGTCAAAACCAGTTCTATAATCAGAGGTCTTTAAAGTATCCAAGAATGCAGACCTTGGGTAATACACAGATGAAGGAGAAAGGTAGTTTTCATTGAGAGAAGAAGCTGTAGAATAAAGAGTAGAGGGAAGGAAGTGTGAAGGCTTTGAAGCTGAACCACAACTCGTCTAACAGTCTGATTTATATACATAATCTTTCTTATTCTTTCCCACAATAAATCACTATTGCACGGGAGGTTTTGGTATCTGGTGGTTGCACAGGAGAAATTCTCATGTCATTTTGCTTTTGTACTGGGTAAGCCTCCCTTCTAACACTTCCCTTCCAAATTCTCAGAACTTTGAATACATATGCAAAATTTGTAGACCAAAAATAGGTTAAGAAAACCCATTCAGAAATATCTCTATAGAGGGATATCATTCTGAGTCTTACCTACAGATTTTGTTTTCTACTTTATTTGCCGAATCAGATCTTAATTAGTGTAAAAATGGCATGTTTCAATTGTATTTTCAGGTCTAATTTATTATGTCAATATAGAATACATAATCTATTTTGATAGTAGAAATGTAGAAGGGGGAAATGATTAAGCATAGTTTTACAAATTTGAAGGCTTACACAACGATTTTATGTTTAGAGATTATAAGAATCCCCTGCATTCACTGCCATCACTGTAAATACCTCCCCACTACCAAAAGCCAGAGCATAGTTAATTCAGTAAATAAATTATCATTTTTGAGAAAAAATGATGGAATTCAGAAGTGAAACCTGAGGGTGCACAGAACTACTGTAGTATTTTGCTGTTATACTCAAAGCACTTGATTTTGCAAAATCTTATGTAGCACCTGTTACAAGTATTCAGTGTCTATAGTTAATTTAATGGGTAAGTTAATTTACCTGGGAAGTACTGTGTTATGTGAGATGATACAATCACAAACTTTCCAAAACCCATGGTGCTTTTGAAGAATTTGGGTGAGACTGTGGAGGAAAGTATAACAGTATCAAAAGTTAAAGCTCATTGAGGCAACAGTATCTGCTTTGCGTGTGGGGCATTTGTATTGCTTAAAAGGCCATTATGGTGGGTTTGGCTGTGATAGAGTTAAATTTCTTCATAGTAGCTGGTACTATGGGGTTATGTTTTGGATTTGTTCTGGAGACAGAGTTGATAACACAGGGATGTTTTTGTTATTGCTGAACAAGGCTTACACAGCATAGAGGCCTTTTCTACTCCTCATATCATTCCACCAGCGAGCAGTTCAGGGGTGCACAAGGATTTGAGAGGAAACACAGCTGGGACAGCTGACTCCAACTGACCAAAGCAATATCCCATACCATATGACGATGTGCTCAGCAATAAAAGTGGATGAGAAGCTTGGTGGAGGGCTGGTAGTAGTGTTAACAGTCTGGCTGGGGATGTGTCAGTTTGTGGTGCGAAATTGTTTTCATTTGCATCACTTGTCTTCCTCGGGTTTTATTTTTATTTCCCTTTATTATTTTTCCACTTTTCTTTATTATTATCATTGTTGATTGTTAATTATTTAACTATATTTTTCTCAGCCCACAAGTTTTCTCACCCCATCCCACTGAGGGGGAGTGAGTGAGCAGCTGTGTGGTGTTTAGTTGCCAGATGGGATTAAACCATGACAGCCATGCTCAAGGACCATGTTAGGAAACTCAGCTTCTGTCATCTAAACTGTCCTAGAAAGATTATAGAATTGCATAGGAACCATGAGACATAAGACAGTAGACACTGAAATCTCACAATCAGTAAATTTTCCAGGCAGTCAGACAAGGATAGAAACAAGACAAGATTGCCTAATGTTAGACAAATAGCCTAGGAAAGCAATATTTCATTAATCAAAAATTTACAATACTCTAGTCACTGTCAGTCTAGGAGCTAATGACTGCCAAAAGTTGGATGTTAAAAAACTGGAATATTTAATAGCATGAAGCAACAATTTACTTGTGACAGAAAAAAAAAAAAGGGAGAAGTTGGTTTATGATACTTCACTTACACTTGAAATAACTCTTATTTTATTATTATTATTAAGTAATCATTTATTATTGGTATTAATATTAAATAACTTTTTTTAACCTGAGTGAGACTCCAAAGGCAGTGTAGATCTTCTATGAATTTGATATTTGTTTTTCTAAGTGTAGAACGGTACACAGAGAAAAAAAATTAAAGTACAGTTGAACATATCAATATGTATGTATGTATATGTAATATACACTTATATACATATGTATTTGAAGCTTATGCACCCTTCAGCCAGTATCATTACACTTGTGCTACTCCTATTGAATGGTTCAACCAGTTCTGATGACAGGGATTTCAAATCCTTTCCCAGACAGAAGGAACAGAAACACCTCTACTTCATTTTGCTACTAAGCCTCTCCTCCAATGGTATGACATATTTTGGTACCATTTTCTGTGTTCCATCATGCAGACCCTTAGTCCAAATAGTGTGATGAGTACAGGCATCAGCAGCAGCCGCAGTCAGTACGTACAGAGACATTGGTAACCTCTGCAGGTGCACCCCAGGAAAGAACACAGACTGCACATTCTCCCTGCCCATGTCACTCACACAGACAGGGCCTTCCACAGTAGATGTTGCTCTGCTGGTGCCTAACTCCGTTAAAATCCTGTAATTCCTTTTTTCATTGTTACTGATAGCCGCAGGCTACAAAGAACTGCAGGGAAACAAAGAACTTGCTTCAGATACCTTCCCTACATTGGATTCATGGATTGCCATAGATTATGTCCAAGTCCTATTTAGACTGAAAAAAACCAAATCTGCACCATGGAAGACTTGATCCTAGCTTTTACTAGTTCTTGCTAAGCATGTATAAAAGGTTAGTCCAGAATCACATTATCACTGCTTTTTGTGGGTAGAGAGGGTCATCACTCCATATCCTGTTCCTGTTCACTGGAGGAGATGCTTTCACTTTGATCCCAAAATGCCTGTATTAAAACACTGCAAATTCAGTAACAGAATCATCATATTATTGCAATGTAAGTTAGGTGAATCAGCTGAACCATGCTAAATCATTATACATTCTTATCTCAAAAATCTGAATAAACTGGATCATTCTTTATCTGAACTTTAAAGGAATGTATTCTTTTATTTTGCCTTGGAAGCCACAAAAAAAATTTCATATGGCCAAGTCCTTAATATGTATTCACATTATTAAAGAATGCACAGCACCCACAGCTTACAAAAATGTGCCTGTGCATAATGTGAGTAGTATCTTAAAAATGCTGTAAAACCAATCTGCACTGATGCTGATTCAGGTCTGTGCATGACTTGGACATGATTCTCAAAAAAAAAGTACTTACTAGGTCTTGGCACAGCTGAAAAAAAAATAAAGATAAAGGTTGGTTTTGTGGAGACAGCACTGCTCTGGGACACCATACCTAGTTTTAGTACCCTGGATCAACCACAGAGCTTCCCACAGAGTTTCCATTTGACTTATTCATTTGATTATTCACCTACCCTGTGATTCAGTTCCCCAGGCACAAAATAAAGACATTTTCTTATCTCACTGGGGTGTTATAATGACAAAACTGAGTAACTGTGATGTGCTCACATGCTAAAGCAGACAGCCATGCAAACACTTAGACCACAGCAAGACTTATGGCCCAAAAGTTTAACTCAAATTATCTGATACATTCTAAGGGCTCTTATCTTTAAAGGGAAGCCTTTCCATAAGCAAACCAAATGATCTAGTCTCAGGCTAACTAGGCTAAGTGGGATCTTTCTTCTTTCCTTTGAACAGGTTTCAAAGTAAAACAAGATAAGCAGAAGCTCCTTAGAGGACCTCTCTTCACAGAAAGCTGGGATGTGACAAGAAGTGCAAAGCATCTCTAATTTCAGGAGCAAAAGCTTTAGTTTGGTGGGGTGTTTACATGCACAATAGATAAAAGAAAGAAATTCCCCTGTCCTCAGGGAATGTGCCACAGGGAATTCTTTTTCCTTTGTTTTCCCCTTTGTTTTAAGTGTAGACACATGCCAATCAATGAAATATGTATCCTGCAGGAATTTACAGAAGGCTCCATACAGAACTAAGACACACACATTTGCTTTCTCTTAATAGATGGATCCATTCATGTGTAATTTATAGCCGCTACTAAATAAATTAATCATCTTGAAAACTATTTTTTATTAATCAATCACCATTAAAAATATAGTGCTAGTCAGCTTTTTGCAAGAGTTGTTTTGGATGAAAATTGATACTTAATCTAATTTAATGCCTGTCAGGGTTTGGGGTTTGGGTTTGGGTTTTTTTAACAAAATAACAACAATATTGAATTGTGAAAGCACATCTCTACAAAAAGTATTTTTTAAAGTTGGATTCTCTGTCTTGTTCTTAAATATGACTTACATTTTGTTCAATAATAATCCCACCCTACTCTCAATAAGTAGTGCATGGTTTAACATTTGTGTATGCATATTGTTTTAGAGACAGGTAAAAAATTTTCTCAGTAAATTTAGCAAGTTTTTCTATTCTGAAAATGACTGAAAACTGATTATTCTTTCTGAAAGTGAGGCATTTTCCCACACTGTAGCATAAGTCTTAACGATTTGCTCTAAGTATTTGACACTTCATACCGAGACAGTTCCCCATTCCAAGTAATATTACATACACTATCTTCAGTGCAGTGAAACACACTAATTGTGTGTGTGCTCAAACTCCTGCCTCAGTTAATCATTTTTGCACCAAGGTTCTCTGGAGAGACATAGCACCTGCCAGTAGTCCACTCTATAAAAATAGACTAATAGCCATCATTACTCTTGAGAACACACTGAAGCAAAGCAGTTATAGCTTAATGGGTCAGATGCATTTGTATGTTCTCTCACAAGTTCACATCCCATCCATACCAGCTGTGAATCAACCTCATCACCTGACATATTTACTGTTCTGCAGGTAATAGTATATTGGTATGTCATCCTATTGTTGCTTTACCACTTGGGTGGATCTGAAGCGTGTCATTTGAGGTCACATATCTATTGCACCAGCACAATAGCATGAAGCAGGTTACCCTGGTGTAGATGCATTACTAAACCAGTAAGAAATTTCAACAAGGCATTATACAATCCAAGTTACAATGAGAGGTGCTGCTTTTTGTTTTTCCTCTTTTTTTTTGTTGAAGGTGGAGGTTGGGGAACTTGGTGTGCCAGAGAACCCATCTGCATGAGCAAGTTTTAATAAGATGTTGGACATTTTCAGTCTTAATAATTTATGGAATTTAAGTGCCTAATCCTGACATATTAAAATGAGGAGCAAAATTTTGCTGCGTGGGTTGAGGTACCTCCTGCCCTTACAGTTTGCAAGGAGGAACATGACATGAAGCACTCGGTTGTTCTAAAAATGAGAAAGTTAAGCATCAGTGTGGTTCAACAAATCTTAGAAAAATAGCTAAGTAACTCTGACTTAGCATGTATCATTTAGCAACACACTGTTACAGACTGAATTACATAAGTACAAAGAATATGCTATATCTTCCTTTGTCCATCATTAAACACCTTCAGATATCCATATTTAAGGGGAAAAAAAACACACAAAAAACCCCCAAGGAATATTTATTGCAATAAAAATCTCCTAATTTAATCTCTAAAATTATGCTATCTAGAAAAAGTAGGGAGAGGTTCCTTCTACTCTTTCTTCTCTCACCTGGTTATCCTAAAGCAAAAAAAAATCTCTAATGAAAGATGTAACTTTGCAGATAAACGAAATAAAGACATCTCTTATAAAAATATTTAAATTTAGAGTTCAATACGGAGTTTTATCCCAGCTTTCTAATGCTTTTAAGACTTCGAGGAAAATCTGTACTCTCTAGTAAAACCCAGTAAATTAATTTAAATGTAAAATTCCTGTAAATGATTTGTGTGTGCCCTTTTGAATCGTTTCCCGCTCTGTCACACCGAGTGCCCAGAGATGTCTGCGTTCAGCCATCTCACACCGAACGTACTGCAAAACCTCTTGAAAAAGTGGCAACTGGTAGCGATGGGGTTGACATCCAGGGGGTGGAAATGTAGTAACAATCACGGGAACTACTTTTTTGAGAATGACAAAGTAAAGCCCTGAGCTCCTCCACCTTCCCCCATTCCCTAATTGGTGGTGGGCAATGAATATACATGCTAACCATCTCCATTCTTGCTTTGGGTTTGATGGCAGTCCTGCATCCACCATTGTTTGAGGGTAAGATGCAGGGGACAGACTGTAGGATTGCTACCCAGATGTTTCAAGCCACCCACAGAAAAGCATCAATGGGCTATAAATTTGTGAGGGGAGAGGAAGATTTGCAAAAGAATTGAAGGCAACCACAGGGAGAAGCTGCAATAAAAGGAGCTCTGCTGGTGGTAGGGTACCAGTAGATGAACAGGCTGGGGGCTTTCCTGTGGCAATCTGCTCCCTGCTATCCATGAATTTTAACCAGTTGTACACAGGGTGATTGCTTTACTTGTTTAGACTTCCACTGACACACAGCCATGTAGTTAAACAAAGGTCAGAATTACCGAAATACCATAAACTGCCTACACACAGCCATTTAGAAAAGGAAGTGGCTGTCTCACCGACATAGTTTGCTTTTGTTTTTTTTCCCCCAAATCCTTGTTTCAAAAAGCCCACGTTGGGGATGTTTTTTTCTCTTTCTCTTTAAACTCCAGGCAGTGCTAACTTTCATGACTGATTATGTTATCTCTTTATGTAAAGAATATGTGCTGCATTTTTTTTTCATTTTCTTAAGGCATAAATTACAAAGAGGGAGATAATTATGATCCTAGAAAATGTAGGGGAAAAAAAAAAAGTCCTGTTTCACCAATTTTTTTCCCGACTGAGTAATAACATTTTACCTACTAAAGTTCAGTCTGTAGGTTTACAAATGCAAGAAAGGACAAGTATTTTTATTTCATTGCAAACACACCACAGTTATGTTGTACCAGTGAGAACCATGTGTACATGTATGCCAGCATAGCTTGCACCAATGGGACTTGGATGTCTTCATTTTCCCGGGCTTCAGCTTCTCATGCTACCTAAAGTGACTGCCACTGCAGTCCAGTTCTCAGCTGGATTATATTATACATAGCTACTAATTATCCACTGATTTCCTATCACATTTATTGGCAGAGAAGATCACTGCTGCCCTTTTCATAGGAGCTGTTTGAAAAGAGTGAGGTGTGTTCCTGAGGTTATAGCCAAAGCAGGAATAGCTATGCCTGACTTCAATTTTCCTCAGATTTTACTTAGGGGATTTATCAGATAAGGATAGAGGCTCCTTGGCTTTTACTCTGATGCATCACTTTTCTGCATATCATACTGCAGGAAATTATTGCAAAGGAATCTGCCACCAGGGTTATCTTCCAGAGTTTTTTCATGCAGGACATGACCCTTAGTTTTTAATCTTTAACTCAAGAATCTTAAAAATTATCTGCAACTAAAATCAAGAAAAGTCAGCATGATATTAAAACTTAAGAAATTTCCAGCATATGAATTAAATTTTAAATATAATATGGTATCTATTAAAGGAAATTACACTGAGAGACAAATCCTTCTTGGTATAATGTTCTCCAAATGATCAATAAAAGTTGGGTGTTGTATCACAGAAGCTTGGCCACCATAGTTGCAGAGGAGGCCTGTGCAGTTCATTATGAAAGCCCTTTGGGGACAGACATCCTTGTTTCTAAACCTTGTTATTCATTGGAAGAAAAACAAAAACCTATTATGAATCATGGCACCTGACATTAGGAAATAAGCACATGTACAAGACTGAAGTATCTTAAAACACCTGAGTTTAAACTAAGAAAGTGTAAATTAGAGGTATTTATTTAATTCAGAGCCAAGAACACAGATTGCTCACTTCATATGAGGTGTCACCCTGAAGCTGCCATACAAGACGACATGATTGCATGACAGACCACAAATGTCACACAAACATCCAGTGCCCTTTGGCCATAATACTTATAATATGATTAGAAAGTTCATGGCCAAGATGAACATACTGAAAGACCCCAGTTGTATCAGATAAATACATGCTTTTTGAACTTTATGCAGCATCAAGTTATCTGATATTTTTGTTTAGAAAAGTACAGTAAGCACTGGTAAGGTAAGGTTTATTTCAATTTTTGGGGCTAAAAAATCTTTCAGATGTCACCAGTTATAAACAAAGAGACAAATACACAAATCATTAGATTGGATCTTGAGGACAAGTATTTTATACCATTTGTAGTCTTCAAGCCCAGGATACTGGGATTGTGTTTGATGTTCCCTATCCCATTACATGCCTCTTACAAGCAAACCCAATGGCTGACATTGAGTTTTCAAGTTATTTTTAAAACCTGCATAATGCATTTAGGGTAAGATTTTTAAGGACAAGACATTTTGAAGTACATTGCATCTGACTCAAGTTAACAATTAATTTCTCTGTGGTCTTACTGGATGAAAAGGAAGTCTTGGGTGAACCTGTTCTCCTTAATCACAGTGAAATAATACTCTTTGATTTTCAGTGCATGTCATTCACAGTTATTTATAGGACAATGCTGGAAGTCAAAACAGTCATCAAGGGTTAGTAGATATTAGACTTAACATCGTATGTTTTCATTAATGGGCTTAAATGAACAAGTAAAGAAATACTCCAGTGATTAAGGCTATTAGAAAACTAGTCACTCATATCAGCCACCAAACAGGAGTCTCAAATTTCCATTAAAAAAGTATTTTCTGTCTTAATGAATGATTATTTGGTCACAATATGATTTTCTGAAAACAGCTAAATTATGATGCATCACTAAGTACTGATGGCTCAAAAATTTAATTGCCTGTGTCAGACTCTCTTCTTTAAAATCAGGCACTAGAATCCAAGCAGCTAAAACTATTATTTCTATAAATATAGCTGGTTTTAAGCAACATTACAGTCCTTTAAAAGCCCATTGCCATCTGCTCTGTCAAAGTAATAAATGAAGAAGTTGGATTTACATGTGGCACTCTGTTAAATGAGGTAAAGTTCAAGAAAGACTTTTGCTTCCCAGCAGATGGGGATCTCCCAGCAGGGATGGAAGTCAACAAAGAGGGTAGCAGGGGGTTTCCATAAATTCATGTGATCCCTGGGCAGAACTAAATGGATTAAATAACAAGGACTCTAGGAGTTAAGCTGTATCTTGTTATACTAAGATGTCTCTGACTATTAGGTACACAACAGTTATTCATCCTTTCTTGATAAAGTAGCGAAAACATGTTATCTTTTTTTTTTTTTTAATTTTGAGCTTGTTTTGCCTTGTGTCTTCTTTTGGAACTGCAAAGCACAAGACAAATACAAGCATAATCTCTTCTATCCAATAAGAAGAATCAAAAGTCTATATTATCATAGAGAAAGGCAAAAATCATTTGTGGGTACTACTCAATGGTTTCACTCGAATATCCTAAAACTGCTACCATTCGGGGTTCATTAATATTTTTGTCACGGGGATTATTTCTAGGGTTTGTTTAAAATATTGATATTTATCTTCTGTCACTGGAAAAGAAGACAAATTTTACAAAGTTTCCCTTGTTTTGCAAACTTCTATTTATCATCCAGATTCATCACATTTGAGGAGTTTAACAATTAAACAGTAGTGTTTATAGAATGAAAATAGAAATGGGAAAATGCTTGGATGAATACAATATGTATCTTTAAAGTTATTTGTATGTATGTGGGCAAAGAAATCTGTATTGAATGTTTAGGTTTTTATTTTAGGGCCATTGAGCTAGAACAAGAAATTGAATAGCCAGTATTGTAATGCACTACAGTGAACAGATATGTTTGCCTTTGAATAGTCTTTCATATTTGCTTTTGACAACATATTGTAAAATTAGTCTCCTGAATTTTTTATTGTTTGTCTGACATGGTTTCTGACATTCCTTCAGCAAGCACCTGATCTGAAGTGAGGGTTTTGAACCTGAGTTGTTTGCTTGTTTAAATTTACTTTGGCTGAAATCATACCATTATTTGCTTCCTTTACCATAGAATGACAAAACTGTTCTTTTTTTGTGAGTTTCATAGCACTGGATTTTCAGTAGATGAAACCCCAAATTTGCCTGCTTATGGTTTCCATAGGTTATATGAACTGATACTTGCAGTGCAGCCTATTTGGGGTGCTGTATTTCACTTATTTACATATTCACTTAATTCCAACTCAGATAAACACAAGGAAAGAAACCATTTGCTTCTGTAGCAGAAGTAACAGACATTTGTTTAGTCTGAATGATATTTTAATTAAGCAAAATTATTAGAAATTATACTTGGTGTTTATATAGAGAGGTGTATAGTTTCAGGCATAACATAGATGTGTGCGCATCCACACAGATGTATATCTGCACAGGAATTTCAAACGGTTTTAATTAGAGAGATGACTACAGGGCCTGTCACCTGATTGCCTGACTGCTGAAAAGTAGTTTCTTTACTTAGGAATGATGAGTGATTTAAAAATATAGAATAATTAACATAAATATTGTAGATCTTGAAATATTATTTTTTATGTACTTTTCTGTTTAATTGGTTTTTTTACATTGTATGAGACTAAACCTCATGAAGAATAATCTCTTTCCTGAGGAGGCAAAGCATTTCCAAAAGTCCTTTGTTAAGGTGATAGGCTAGCAATTCTGCCCCATCAGCCGTCTTTTTCCCGTGTTACCAACTCTTTGCATGTAAGATAAGTTTAGGGGAGGATCTCTGTCAAAACGAGTTAACTTCATTGTGATCTCAATCAAAATTCTGGCACATATTTATTTTCATGTCTTCTCTAAAAAGCATACAGCAATTTGAACTACTGTCAACTTTGAACTGACTGGCTTTGGGTCTTCTGAGAAGAAAAAAGAAAAGTCCAGCAGAAGAGTGTAATCTGATAGAAACAGGCTGCCCAGTTTGTGCAGCACTAGTAGGGCCAATTTCTGACTGCAGAAACACTGTGAGCCACTCAGTTCCCAAAAACAGGATGGAATATTGTCAGATAATTTGCCAGTGAGTATCTATAGGCAAGGTAATGGTGAGATGGGGGTAGAGTTTTGAACCTCTTGCACATTTTTTTTTTCACATTCAGCTGAGTGTCTTTTATATCTGTCTGCTGGCTTCTTAGTGTTATCGTGATTGTAAGTGGATGGGATACTAAGTACAGTTTGGGCAATGAAATACGTCCTTCTGCTTCTATTTTGTTTGCAGTATTTCAAAGAATATTTTTGAAAGGTACAACCTTTTTTTAACAAAACTGCAACAATAGAGAGATGAGTCTTTCACTTGCTTCCCCTGAAGTAAGCATCCAGCTCCTATTGTTTTCAAAAATGAAGGATCAAGTTCATGACATGTTTACAAGAGAATACAAAGGGAAGGCAGAAAACATAACAAAGTATAAATATCTCTATACACCTATCTATATATAAAAGTAAAAACTTTTAAAGCAGTCTGTTTGTTCCCATTTCAAAAAATACACAAATGGTCCTATTAACATCTGAATACACTATATCACATTGTTTGACTGAAAGGGAAGGAAAAGCAACAGAAAATTTCAGATCACTTGAAATATGTGATACAGGACTGTGCTGTGCTAGAAAAGGGAATATTGAAGACAGGTTTGAATCCTGAAGAAATTTGTGAAAGACTCTTTATGTGGACTTCAGAGAGCACAGGGCTGTCTCAGAATATCCCTATGACTTCAGAGAGAATCTGAGCTGTGGATCTTCACAGGAACCACAGATGCATCTCACATAGCACCTTAATCTCTATGTCCACTTAAGGGAATACATGTACTGAGGTCTCTCACGTTACTTTTTGGAATGTCTTCCTAGTCTGATTGTATTTTGTAGCAGTGTCCTGCTTTTATTTGTCTCAAAAGTGATACTCCACTATTATGTGATATTGTTCATTGTCACAGACTATTTCAAAGCAACTACCAAATCGTCAAATCCCCATGAGTACCAGCGGCTGTCAAAAGTGCCAGGAAGCTTAGTTCATGTCTAAGTGTCACAGCATTTACCTCTTCAGTCACCCTTCTGTCTTTTGTAGTTTTTTGGCCCTCACCATGTATCTTCCAAATGTGTATGATAGCTGGGAAAAAGGGCAACCATGAGTTACAACTGATAGTCCTGGTACTTTTATGCTGTGATGTAAAAAATATTTACCTTGTCATCTTCCCCTTGGAATAGCCCTTAGTATAATAAGTACAGGTACTTTCAGAAGTTCTGCAGTAATTTACTCTCATTTCTTCACTAAAGAAAAAACTGATATTTTGCCTTAAAATTATTGAATATCAATAGTACAATCTATATAACTTTATTCAGAAAATAATTCATTAAAATTTTAGCTTCCTTCTGGAAAAGGGAGGGTCCCAGCTTCAGGAAAAGATAGTTTTGTTTATATTTCCATCAAGCTATTTTTAAGTGCCTTAGGTTAGACTCACACAAGGACTCAGGCAATGGTGAGAAATGCAGGTCACCTCTCCTAGACACCTTGCCTCTTATCAAGGCCCAGTGCCCTAAGTCAAATTAAATTAGATGTCTCATACAGAAGAAATGAACAACACACTTTCAAAGGAGCCTCCAGAAAAAGCTTAGTCATGAGGCCAATGTGACAGAGTTGGGGCATTAAGCTAGTCATTTAGATATTAGGTATCATCAAAACTTAGGTAAATGCATGTGCAGATAGAGGCAGGGTTTTAAGAAACGTATCAAACAAATGGCTAACTATTTTGGTCCCGCAGGACTGAGACACAGTGTTAGACCTCCAAATTGGTTGTCAAGGTCTAAAATCTGTCCTAGTTTTTAAACAGAATTAGCCTTAAATTGTTTTAAATGTCAGCTGTTGCTTGAAGAGAGCTGAGCTGTTCAAAATGATCTAAATATTGCCATTTTAAGGAGGAAGTGTACTGTTTCAATAGTATTACCAACAGAAAGACTGAAACAGCAAAAAGCCCCCTACATTTTAAAGACAGCAGCTACTCAACCATTTCTTTGATAGTTTAATTATACCTTATGATTTCCCTAGGGTCAAGTTTCCTTTTACGTGGTACATATATAACTAAAAATATCGTGCTGACAAATGATATATGCAATGTGACAAAGCTGCAAAACAAAGGGTGACTGTGATCTTAAATGAGATCTTCATAGAAGACCTTTTATTTTTTAGTTGGCAGATTCCATTGCTTTGACTCAGTGCTAATCTCTAAAACAAGTTTCAGGTGTAACCTATATTATGGTGTTAGGTTAAAAGAAAAATATCTTGTCCAAAAGTATGCAAAGAATTAAAACAACATTTTTCCTCAGCTGCCTACTTGTGAACAAGATGTTGAAAAGTAGAATTATCACTTTTTGGGAGAAGCTGTTTTTAAAGTAGTCTTTAATTCCATGGTGCAAGTTTTATTGTTCCAAAAGCTAAATTTCATTTAGAAAAATATAAAACAGATTTTTCTTTTATTTTAAAATGTTCCTAAAGTTACTTTCTGAAACCATAAAGTCCATATTTTAAATTTTACCTTTTTTACACAGGAATTATCAGTAAAATTTATTTCACTCCACACATTGCAGATCAATGATGAAACAGATTCAACAGTCCTACACAGAGTTCATTACTTTTTGTTCAACTATTGTTATTTATAGTTAATCTGAATTTTCACAAGCATGATAAAACAGAAGAAAAACATATAAACATTTTTTGTAACTGAGGTAAGCCTTTCATCATGAACTTTTCACTCAGCATGGGTGACCAGAACCTAGAAATGTGATTGTTTCATCAACATTGACCATAAACATTCATTTATACAGATGTAAGTTCAGAAAAAATCTAGTAAAGGCCATGAAATCTAGTAAAATCCATGTTCTGGATTTTCAGCAGTCTAAATGACAGTAGAAGTGCATCTCTGCCTGCCTCTGACAGTGTTTCACTTAAGTGTTATTTAAAACAAATTTCCAGTGCAATAAAGCCTCTCCCCTCTGCAAACGTAAATTATATTTAATATGCCTGGGAACAAGTGAGGCTGCCAAAGTCTGAGGCAAGCCAGCCTTTATGACTTCAGTCCGTTCTCAGCCCTTGATTACAATTTGATTTCCTTTGGCATCAAAAGACAAACTATTTTAGTGAACAATGTTCTTCCTCTACCAAGAGTGAGCTCTAGCTTCTTGGCAGAGGGCCTATTTACTTGCAGACAACATGTCCAACCTCCCAGCAATAGCAGACCCATGGACTTTGATTTAAAGTAGTACAAAGTAAGAAAAACAGAACAGAATGTATATTGCTCACTTGAGAGGCTTATTGTTTAACCAGCCTAGTTATCATTAGCCTGTGTTCCAGTCCTCAACACTTTCTTTTGTGTACTTTATGTCAGACATATGGCCATGTTGGGATGCTGACAGCAGTTTTAGCACTGCTGCACTACACATACTACTTGTAATATGTTCTGTCTTATAGTCAGGGCTTTCTCCAAAGAAGAAAGTGAATTTTAAACACTGCTGTTAATAACTGTAACCTTCTGACAAGAAGATATAAAAGTGATGTGCTTGGAGTGATGGCAATGTTCATTCATCTACAGGGAGAGCCTTGTAGATGTTAAAGCATTTAAAATGAACCATGTATTATGGTAAGAAATTAAGCCCACAAATGCTGCTGAATTCAGTATCACAAAACAAAACGCTCCCATACTCTTAGCTCCCCAGCTCCCCATGTCAAAAGAAGAAAATTAAAAAGAAGAAACACATTTCAAGAGATACAAATTCCACTCAGGGTTTTTGTTTACCTCCACCTTTGGGTAACCATATATCTCCCTCAGGCTTACCATGACATGCTTTTCCCCTTCTCATCACTATCTGAGCACCAAGAATGCCCTTTTACCTCTTTCTGTTTGTTTGTTTTACTTAAGTACCTTAAACCCAATACAGTGGGTGCGATAGCACTCGGGTCCAGGCAGGAGCCTTCCTGCCTGTGGAGAAGCACCAATGTTTCCTTGCTCTTACCCTGCAATTTTCCCTGGGGCCAAGGTCCCTCCTGAACAGATTAAGCTCCTCTTTGATTTCAGCTGAATTCAACACCTTACAAGAACTTACCAGATTCATTGTAGAGTAAGAAGCTTCCAACAATTATGTTCTTACATTAAAAAATATTGTTTAATTTACAGAGAAAAAAAAAAGACATGATGAAATATCCTGGTTCAGGGACTGTTTTGTTTTGAAAAATCTGCTAGAAAATATTGATCGTTCCAGAACTGCATCTAAAAAAATTACAGGTCTGAATTAGAGCACAATATTTCAATCATCTCTCAGTAGAACATGTCCATCAGTCTTCAATTATTTGGTAAAAATTTCAGTCAATTTTGGAATTAAAAATAATAAAAAAATCAATTCTCAGCATTTTCCAAAGAATAGAAATTACAAGTTTAATCAGCTTCACTCAAGACCAAAATCCAGCTGAACAGTAGAACTAGAGACAGAGTTAGAGATAGATATATATAGATATAAATAATAATATAACCCAACTTCCTTCACTACTATAGCAGATACACTAGAGTGAAGCAGAAATTAACAACACATAATTATAATAGCAGGTAAAACAATCAAAATAATTGCATTTTTACATATCTTATTTAAAAAATTCAAAAGCACCTTAATCAGGAAAGGGAGGAAGGAGGAAAGAATGTGTCTGAACTGTTATTGATAGCAAAAATGAAATTGCATAAGACTTTTAAGGTCTTGAGCATTGTGTCATTGTCATGATGAATGAAAAATAAGGTCTGAAAAAAAAATAAATGCCTCCTGTGCACTCTGAAGACTGTCATAAGAAACAAAAGGAAAGTGCAGCTGGGTCTGCGTTCGGAGAATACGTTCATTGTAAGACTGCTGGAGTAGGACAAGAAGGTAGAATGGAAGAAAATAATGTCATTATATCTCAGATGGAAAATTCTTGTAAATATTTAAGGGGAAATACCATGAAGAAAAAAAAAACCTGCAGGGATTTTTAAACCATTAATAGATGCATTGAGAAAAAAAAAAAAGAGTAATATAGAGTAATTGAAAAATACTAAAGAATTATTAATGTGCAGATTTTAGGATAAATTTCAGAGAAGTATACTTTATTTTATATGAAATCTTACTGAGCTAACCCCAATGACAGATTTGATTTGCTGGCATAACTCTTAGAAATCTCTGGATTGCTTGTTGGTTCGGAAAACAGGGATAATTGGAGAATTGCTACACTGCAGTCATATTCTTTTCTCCCTCAAACATGGGGATAGTCAGATACATCAAAATCTAGATAAGCAGGACTGTGCACAATTTAACAAAGAGTAATATTTAGAGTCAATGCGTATGCCCCTGTCACACTGACATGATCCATGTGAAGCAAGGGACAATGTTTCTCTGCAGATTGTCAGGCATGAATTTACTCTAAGGGCATTTATGTCTAGTTTTCCAAATCAGTGAAAAACCACAGAAAGACAGAGAAACCATCAAGTAGGTGCTTGGTTCATTCACCTGCGCTTTAAGAGATTTGAATCTAATCGCTCTTGTAATTTCTCAGAGACGGTAATCTGAACTCACTTTATAAGAGATTATCCTTACCAGTTTGTTACTGAATATTATGTTACTGGTCCATGTCATTTTCCCAGTTAGAGGAATTTGTTTTGCTCATTAGACCATGGATGGAAGGATCTGCTGTCTCCCAGTGCTTAGGACACATATCCAAGATACCAGCGCAAGTCTCAGCTCCAACAACTCATTAATTACATGAAATAAAACTCCAACAGCTTGATGGCTGTAGCTCTCACAAAGTTTAGTTTGAAGTCCTGCCAACAAAAGAAACTACTTGGGTACAATTTGTTACTGTTGAGCATTCTGCTGTCAAGGGCAAAAAACAGAAATCAACAACGGAAGAGTATGCTTTGTATATTTTTTCATCAAATTCACAGGACATAAGTAGATGAATGGTGCATTTGAGTAGTCACATCTTGGAGGCTGGGAAGCTTTTGTTTCAGTCAGGAAACCTACTGTGGGATGGTCAGCAGTCACAGTGGTTATCTAAAACACCATCCAAGATGTGTACTTTAAGACACTCAAATGTTGACAAGGTATTAAAGCAGATTAATGCAGCTGAGGATGACTTCGAAGGTGTCTGTCACTCTTAAAGGTAAACCTCAGCACTATTTAGAGAAGTAGATGCCTCACATCTTAGGGACTCTGGATTCCAGATGACAACAGTTCCTTCATGTACAGAAATGCAAAGTTGGTAAACTTTAAATAATGATTTGGACAAGGACAATGACAGCCAAAATTTAAATAACTCAATATTCTACCCTGCATCATCCCTATCTCATTGGTCTCCATCATCCTTAAAAATACTCTTTTATCAGGCTTCTAAAGCTCATTCGAAGCAAAGAAGAAAATTATGATACCACCATCATTTTAAAATTTCAACTACAAGAGCCAAATTTGTCCCTGATGTGATCTCATTAGCCTGTTCAGATTGCACCAGGGATGCAATTGTCCCAAGGACTACAAAAAATGAACAGTAACATATGTTTTTTGTAAAATCCTCTAATATACCTTCACTAACTTTGTTCCCCTAACCACATATTTAACCTGTCTTCCTCTCCGTCCACTCACTGTCAGTGTAAATGCAGTTTATCACCTAGGTGAGATGAAGCACATTAACTACGTGAAGGAGTCAGCATGCTGAATTTACCTATTAGTCTTTTCTCCTACCCTCTTAATGGACTGATTTCAACTCCATGAAGCAAAAAGCAAATATTGCTTCTCCCTATAATGAAAAGTTTTTAAAAAGGTATTAGGTACCAGGTGCATTTTTAATTATATTTTTTCCTCCTCTCTCCCCCCTCCATCTCCTTCAAATTGGCAAAATTTCAGTGACTGTTTTGCTGCATCATGTATGAAATGTTTCACTTCACTGTAATACCAAGGCCAGAATCCTTCTTTCAAACTGCAACCATTAATATGCATTTCATCCTCTGGCTTTCCTGAGCCAAAGTAAATGAACTGTGGCCTCATTGAAATGATACAGTCTATTGACCCTTTGTGTAGTTTAAAATGATGTAACCTGAACCATTTTAATCTGAAGGCTGGAACAAGTCAAAAGCTGTAATGAGTTCAGGACACTTGAAGACATTAGAAGAGCTACCTTGCCATAAAAGATGCATCTTTTGCATATAGAAGCTATAATATCATAAATCTGAGTGACACAGACATAAAAAAATCTGCCCAGTAGTAGATTTTTCTACCTCTTCCCAGTGATGACTTCAGAGACCAGATCTTACACAAGGGACATAATAATTGATAATAACAGTGACACCAGACCTCTGTCAACTTTTCCAACAGAATAAACATTATGGGGAGGGTTTAAATCTGTTCAATTTCTAAAGTGGTAGACTATTAAAAGCTTAGGGAAAATACTGCCTTTCAGAGAACTGGTTGTTATAGATTTTGAGAATAACATGTTCTTCCCTCCAGCCTACTCTGAGATGCCACTTCTGAAAATGACCTTCAAATGTGTTGTGAGTTCATTCCCACTTCCCCTGTGATCACCTCCGGATATCTCATGAACTTCACATATCTCAGAGACAAACTTTTACTCCACTGTGGTCAGTGAAAAATTAATATAGTGAAACTTCACATGCTAGTTTAGGGGTTTTAAAACCTCTAAACACTTCATAAAATGGGAGGAGTTCAGTCTTACAAGTAAGAAAACTTAAGGATAATGATCTCAGTCTGAAAACCAGTTAAACTGGGCACAAAACCTCTGTCCCAAAAGTCAAATCCAAAGGATCATCCTATCTTTTTTAACAGTTTAGGAAACAGCTTCTGCTCATACTATGCAGTGCTGAGTTGGTGCTCTGTTCTCATCTTGAGAGCTAACAATCTAATGGCAGAGGATAAAGGCAAATTAAACAAGGCAGAATGAATTCAGGCTGCAGAGCATCCAGGAGAGTTGAACAGAACAAGCTTGAATTAAATAATTAGAATACTAGGGGAAAAAAAAAAAACAAACCTTCAGAGAGCAAAGGGTGTTCTTGGTCACTGATTGCTATTTAAATTGGTTTGGCCTCTAATGATTTAGAGATGGTCAAAATGCATAAATTTTCCCAAGCTGTATGTGCTTGGCTGAGATGACTGAAGAAGGGAAGAAGTCCAATTTACATAGTACATTTTTATAGGCAGTTAAGCCTTTAAGTGGATTAATAAAGTTTGGTACTTTTAAAGGCATAGGCTTGTATTAAATGACAGTATTGAAGTTAAAAATAAAATCAAAACAACATACACACACACTGATTAGAAACACATACAAGGTTAAGGTCAAAGAGTTATTATAGTCAGATAACCAAAACATCTGCACAGGAAAAGCTTTCAAATTTCACCAAATTATGTATCAAATCATTTTGTGAGTCTCATGGTACTGTTGAAATCCTTGAAGACTGATGTGCGCTGAAATAGTTTTCCAGCTTGGAACTCCAGCTAAAACCTTCTGATAATTACTCACTCATTTTCCAAGTGTGATGCTATTCAAGCTCTTCACTTTAACTCTCACCCTGATATCTTTCTATTAAATAGTGGAAAAAAATTTTGTGATATGGTTTGAAATCAGAATGAGAGAGACAGAAAACAACTACCTGCCTTCAAACACAAAAATGAAATCTTATCATCTAAATTTAACCCCAAAGTTTTTGCCCATAGAGAAGGGTCTGTATTGATGAACAAATTATGACTGAGCTGGTGAGAGCAGTTTTTGGGGTTTTTCTTAGGTTCTGGTTGAATCAGAAAGAAAATTTGTGACCTACTTAAAATTTATTTTTTTATATAATTGTGACAAAATGAAAAGAAAAAGAAAATAAGTTGCAACTGGATTTTTTTTTACATAAAACAAAGTGGTTTCACTTTAAAAATCCTAAAAAATAAATTGCATACCAAAATATAATTTGAAATTAAAAAGTATATATTTCAGTTACATAATGTTAAAATGAAAGTTATGTTATCTTGTAAAAAAATTCTGTTAGCACAGAGTAATTTAACTAATGAGATAAAAATTTAAAATATATGACCCAGAGCAACATTTTTTACCTTTAAATAGTGGAAATAAAAGTCTTGCACTGAATTGGTAAACATTTCATTGGACTACCTCTGTCAGCAGATGAAAATTGTCATGGCATCCTTTTGGATAAGAACTGCTGTGTAAATGCAAATTACACCCCCATTTTTAAAACAATGGAATTAACCAAAAAAAAAAAAAAAAAAAGGAAAGTACCTGCAGTTTGCCAGTATTTAAATCCATTATATTCATAGTTATGGTCTAGACATGGTCTCAAAGTAGTCTTAATATTCCCTATTACTCTTCAGTGCAGTGACTTGAATGTCTAAATGACTATTTAAAATTTCCCCTCTTTCATTTTTTACCAGTAAGTCAAGGCATTTATTACTATTTTTATGTATATCTTTATTTAAATAAGATTACATACTCAGGGTTTAACTTTCAGAAATACGCTATCAATTCCATTTTTCAAGGTGCTGATATTGTATGACCAAATACAGAAAGCGTATATACTACTCAAAAACCTATGTTACACAGATTTTTCTTTTCAAAGAAAAACATTTCATCAATAACTTCAAATAATATTCAAAACATAGGGAAAGAACTCTCAAAAAATGCAGCCATTCAAGAAAAACGCAAAAGCCAAGGCCTTCCCCAGCCCCCAGAATCTGACTAAAGAAACTTGCTTAGGGTACACACCATATCCTACTGCTTTTAAACAATTAAACATTACATCTACATAGAAAGACCAGTATTATAGAATTAAAATTACTGATCAGTCTAGCTAGTAATACCTCAATGAGGCCTTTGAAAGACAGTCATGCAACTAAGCTATTAGTCAAAATAATAAAGAGGTATGCAAAGTCAGTGATTAACAGTATTTTAGAGGACGTAGTAGCAGGAATTTCAGTCTTAGTGCAGGTACTTGTACTAGCAAAATTAAATTCAGCCCTAGGTCACTGTTACTTGGAGAGCAGAACTGGTAATGGCCTTCAGGGAAGTTAGAGCAGCAGATTTGTCTTGTTACTTCTGGTAGTAATGTCCATGGGCCAGCTGTTTCCAGTTGTGTTCAGAGTGCACAGAGTCAGGCTCTAACTTGTGACGCCAAGCTTTGTTTCTTAGCTTGCATTTGGAAGGAGTTTGCAAAGGGTTAGCCAAATGTTAGTCAGGTGGTATCTGCTTGGTTGCATAAGTTACTGTGAAAATCTGGGAATCCCTGAGAAAGTCAGGAAACTGCTTTGTGGGCGTCGCTTCAAAGGGCTGGGATGGACAGTGTGCTAGATTCTTTTTCCCAACAGAATCTAAATTTATCTCCATTGTTCTTTTTTTTTCTTTTTTTTCTGCTTAGTACTAAACCTGGATGCCAGCCAGCAAGGGACAACAATATCTTGACAGAGAACCTCATACATCCCACATGGGTCATCTACATTGTCCTGGATCAATGTGCATCAGAGATTACAACAGTGGAAAACAAAAGAATTACGCAACAGAATGGTCTGGATGAGAGTAAACAAGAGAAACGTGACTTACCACTGAACCACTTTCCTGCCTGTAGTTGAAGCAGAGGGAAAAGAGTAGGTCCACCCTACAAATCTTCCCAGACGGTAACATAAAAATGCAACAAATAATCAACTGGAGCATCATGTACTGTTGTCCTGTGTTTCTGTTTAGTTAGTACTGTTCTTTAGAGCAGAGATAAAGGGCTAAATCATATGCAATTTCATACAAAAACATGTATTTGTTTGAAGATTCGTCTGATAACATTGATAAAGTCTTAGGTAAATTGAAAGTGCATTACTGGAGCCAATTCTGGTTTATTCAAAAGGAAAATCAACCATACTCGTGAGAGAGTTTGACTGAGAGGAAGACTGTGGGACCAGTAAAATCCTGGTCTCTTCTGAAAGAGGTTATTTGACTGCTCTTTATACAGCAGAGCAGTGTGGCCAGCCTAAGCTAGATCAGAGCCCTTGGCACAACTTCCCTTCTAAACATCTGCTCTGTGAGTGGTTCAGGTTGCCAAGACTTAGCAGACTCCCCAGCCACAGCAACATGTGCCCATAGCACCACTGCCATCACTTTTAACAGTGCCTGGGGCTCTACATTTGCCAGCAGTGGACCATCCCAGCTCTGAAGGAAGGGGATTGCAAAGTAGGGAGTATTAAGCTGGAGACTAGCTCCTGCTCACATCCTTTTCTCCTGCAACCCGTTAGCAACAGCACATTGCTTCAGTATCGGTGGGCACAAGCAATTCTGCTCCATCTGGAAAGAGGAGACACAGTCAGAAAGAGGCTGAGAGTGGGGTTGAATATATACAAAAACAGATGCGGAGCCTGCCATCAAGAAGCAGTTGGAAAGATGCTGTCTAACGACCTAAGATGTTGGGAAGCCTCAAGGTACATCAAATACTATATTTTTCTTACTTGTCCCTTTGCATGCATTGACTACTTGGTAGAGTCAGTCTTCAGTCACCAGTCCTGTTTGGGGGAAAGCGTGTGTTACCTGTGTACAAGCTGTGTTTTGAGATATCCTTAAACACAGCCAGTGCAAGTTGAAAGTAGTCAGAGATAGCCTAAGCATTAGATTTAAGCAGAATTTAGGCATATATGACAAAGACGTATTATCCTGAACAGCCTTTTTCAGCTGTTACCTAATCCTGGAGCTACCTAAACTCCTTTGGTAAATCCACGGACCTTTGTGGGAGTTCAGAATGCACAGAAATATCTCCACTGTCACAGGACTAAGTCAGCAAATACATTTATCTTACCTAAACCAAATCAGAATAAAAATAACAGATGCTTCTCCACCTATTTTGACATCATGATCCAATAAGGATTCTCAGAGCATACCTAGCATCTGCACTCAGCACCAGGACCCACACAAAGCATGTTGCTTCTCTATAAGGTAAAACTTAATACTTGTAACAATCAGTCAAGATGTAGAAAAGATATTCAGATGACTCCTTTATTGGACAAATCCAAACCCACAACTATCATCTCCCCAAAAGAATGCTATAAACACCAGGATTCAGATAATTCAAAATAAGGGTAGTCTCAAATCAGTGCTGCTGAAGCAGTGCCACTGTGCACAATAGTTAATTGTAGCCAGCAGATCAAAAGAAGTGTTTATTCCCCTTTATTTGGCACCTGTGAGGCCGCATTTGCACTTTGCAGTTTTTGTCACCTCTCTGCAAGAAAGACTCTGAAAGACTGGAGCAAGTCCAGAGGAGAGTTGGCAACATGAGTACATGGCATATGAGGAGAGACCGAAAGAACTGGGTACTTGAGAGGAGAAGGTGAAGGGGAAATCTTACTGCTCTTTGCAGCTGCCAAATGGAAAAATGCAGAGATAACAGAGCCATGCTCTTGTAAGAGGAAAAGCACTGAAGATCTCATGCACTGATGGCATGAGAAATGATGGGTACATGTTAAAAACCAGGAAATTCTCTTTAGATGTACAGGGGTAAAACGTGCCATGGAGATGGTCAGACACTTGACCAGGTTGCCCAGAAAGATTGTAGAATCATTACCATTGGAGATACTAAAAAAATTTACTGTGCAAGCCTCCCAGTAGTCCGACCTAACTGAGCCTGCTTTGCTCAGGGGATGGGAGATGATGACCTACAGGAGTCCCTTGGTTTGCATGAGAAGATCTGAATTATGGTCTCTAGAACCAAATGTCTACTTATATGTGTGTATATATGCACAAACACATAGGGAGGTGTTAAAGCTCTGTTAAGAACAATAGTGTCGAAGGAGCCACTCCTCTTTAAAATGCCACGAGTTCCTGTCTCGTGGACACAGCTTGCATTCTGGGCTGCAGATCACAGATGAAGAGGAACATCTCTAGAAACTGCAAGTGAGAAAACCAGTAAGTGGGATTTGATACATATCCCTAGCCTTCCAACTGGTTAGACTTAGGTAGAATTACACCCACTTACTGAACTCAGGTAGTTTCCTCCATCTATTCCAAGATGACTAATTTTCTCCCTACTTTGATGCAAGAAGCCTGTGTATCTCATTCCCACTCAAGCTCTTTTGGTGCCTTAATTGAACCATTACCTACTGCTCCTTAGATTTCCTACAAACAGTCTAGAAAAGTTTCTGTCTTCCAAGAACTAAATTCACAAGTTTTCACCTGTTATATGGCTGTATTCAAATACACTTTTACAAAAAGTTGTTTTAACCCCTGGATTTCAAGTTAGTAGATGTTATAGTATTTAAACTATTAAAGTGGGCACTGCCTCATTCAGAGATCGTCTGATCTTTATACCTGCATTATTTGATATCATTGTTCTCTTGCAGTCTGCCCATAAGTTTGTATTATCTGTTGTCTCCTGCCTTACAATGTGTTCTCTTGAGAAACTGTAAAAGGGAAAGCTAATTTCTAGTTCTGTGCTTTCTTTTAAAGACCTCACCTCAGGTGCTATAGTTACATGGTATTATTCCACTATAAACATTGATATTATTACAGACTTTGTAAGGAAGAGGAAGCTGTAATTACTAAATTAGACAGGAAGATGGTATGGTCAGTGAACACAGAAGTGTAAGGAAACAGCTTCAAGAAACCTGGTTTTATATCTTATTAAAAATAGCCATCAGCATTTCAATTTCTTATATGCCCATAAAAATAGAATAGACTTCACCTATGCAAAAGCTCCTGAAAATGAACTCAGCATGAAAATAATATTATGTGCAGGCAAATCTGTTGTAAGCCATTTTTTTAAAAGTTTTTTCCTTTGCTTCATGCAATTAATTATTGAAATAATACTTCTCTTACTGCTCTTGCCATTCTCACTGAGTGTGGAGGTTCTGAACTCTATATTGCTCATGAATCAATACTGAATTGACACTAGTGATATAAGAAAGTAGAGGTGGATGTTTAAGAGATTTCATGTAGGTAGAAAATGCTGATACGTTACTAAACAAAATAAATTTCCCACTGTGATATGTAGGTTGGAGTCTATTTCCAAACTACAGCAGAAACCTCTGTCTTAATGTTGCTAATCATATTAGCTAAATATCACAGCAAGTAAAATGAGTTTTCAATAACACTGCTGAGTAATTTTCCAGCTAGTTTCATGCTTGGGATAATCTTATTTTTTTCTTTGTAAGTTTTGCATGGATATACTGGGACAATTATCTTCAGGCATTTGGAAAGTTAGCTAGCACAGCAGCTTGCCAGTCTGCCTTAGTGTGACCCACTGTGGTGTTTATGTTCTGCATGCCAGTTGTTATTAGCTCACATGTGTGTGGAATACCATTTTCCTCTTTATTGATTTAACATAATAGTATACCAAGGGGAGTGTTTTACATTGGGGAGAGGATCTGAATACAAAGGCCTTTCTTCAAAGCAGGTATTTATTACCCATACACAAGAAATTTTACTCATTACTCCCATTTTATTTTAATCATGAATACCAAAATAGATAACATGGAGGAGCTTAAAGATTAGTAGATAGTGGAGAAAATAATTGCTATTATCTTCTGAGCAATCACAGTTTTCTCGATGCTGTATAAACATATTCCTAGTCTGAGGCATTTGTACAGTAAAGGCCAGATTAAGTTTCCTGACCACCACAGGAGAGGATAAAATTCACAGTGAATTTCTCAGTAAATTCAACAAGTGTAGGCACATATTGCTCAGTGTCCTCCTGTAACACTGTGGTTACATCCCACTCAGAGGTAAGATTGACTTAAATGTCTCTTTACTTGCCCATCATAAAGCTGCCCCTGGTCTGTCCCTTCAGCTGGGCACACTGAGTCAGGTCAGAGAACCATTCAGATTAAAAAAACAAAACAAAACAACTAAAGGAAAGCTCTCACAAAAGAAAAGTTATTTTTTCTTTGTCCTAGTCTAGTGTGTTGCCTCATAAATAATGGTAGCAGAGCAACAGAGAGAGTAATGCATGGAAGGAAGAAAAACGCAGGGACTGAAAGGTAAGGGATGCTTATGTACATAAAACTGCAAAAGACTTAAACAGAGAGAAAAGAAAAAAGGTCTCTTGTCCACAGATTTGCCCATAAATTGAAGTTTTCATTAAAAAAGAGAGAGGAAATCCTAATATGAGTGAGGAGATGGAAGATGGAAGTCAAACCTCATTCTGCACCAGTTCATACAGAGGGTTGCATACATCAGGCTAGATCAGGAAAGAGAGCTAGACCATGGTAAGGGACTCTATGCTCCTTTGGGTCCAGCTGTTGGTGACTTCTTACATTAATGTCTCAGTTTTGCCTAAGCATGCCAAAAAGGTGCTGGATCAAAGGGTAAAGAAGTCAAATCTGTAGGGCTAGAAAATATTAACAGCTTTGCTCAAGTGAGCTGTATTAATTAAAAATAAAAATAAAAAAATCCACAACTTGGGAAAGGACTAGTAATGCACCAAGAAACATAATTTTGATCCATTCTAATGTTACTCTACCTTTCTCCCCAGAATCCCTGAAGTTTCAGTCTAATCATGCAGTTCGTGTCCAAAGTCCTCTGTAGTGTCTGGCAAAAAAAGAAGGAAAAAGGGTTTGGCCTAATGTCCCTCATGTGTGTAGGGTTATGTTTACACTGAAGATGGGAACAATTCAATCAGTGCTCTTAGGCTTTGAAAGAGATGATAAATATGTATACCATTCACTGTAAGTTGTGGGTTAAATGTTAAAGACAACACAGAGAAAATGCTCTAGGAAACAATTTCAATAAGGACAGGCAGTTAAATTGCTAAATGTAAAGAAAATAAGAGATCCTGAAACAGGCATGACTGTAAACACTCAGATGGATGGAACCCCTCTAATTTTGACCCACACTTACCTGTAGATCTAACACAAGCCTCCAAACCCCGAAAGCCTACTTTCCAACAGATATATATCATGTAGTTCTTTTCTGTTTAAACTAAATTAGAACAAATTAATTTTTATATATACTTTTTTATATACTGGGTAGTCTATGTAGCAAGAAGAAAATTATATCTCCTAACTGCGGGTAAAATTTGAGTCAATGTTTGTACCTGATTAAATGTCCTGGGACCAGCCTGTCAGCTGTAAGTAACATCACGTGTAGGTTTCTTGAACTCTAAAAAAAAATTACAAATGATGACTAGGAAGATTTTTATTTGATTTGCTTTTTTTTTTCTCTCTCCAATTATGCCACTCATAGCATACTTACATTTATCTGAAAAATGTTTTCTGACAAGGAGAAATAGACCTGTCTGTGCCAATGTCCAAGATCAGACCCAGAAGTAACAGGTCTATTTAAAATTGAATGTAGAAAGCACAAGCACAGTAGGACAGGGAAGGCATATAGGGAGAAGTATCACTCTAAATTGATTAAAATGCATACCTACTACCTCATGCCTACACTATTAGCTGTCTTTGGAGACACAACCCTGGGCAAACAGTTTGTTCTGCCTGTGTTATATCTATATGGCTAAATGCATCTGTCCCAGGGAATGATTGTTCACCTCTCAGCAGGTACTGCAGCTCCTTTCACATACATTACTTGGCTCTGCCCATCTTGAGGAGACTGGCCTCATCCACACTGCATGATATTTCCTGTGTGTCTCCTCTCTGCCCCATTCTAGTGGCCCTAGAACACAGTATTTTTTGTGTGATTTTTTTTTTCCTATTCAAAGAGCTCAAACTATTGTGAGATCTCTCCACCAGCACTGCAGTTATATATACTAAGGAAGTTATTGCAGGTCCTGATCATGATTTGGGTTTTTCAGAGTGAAAAGCTTGCCAGGAACATCAAATAACCAAATTTATTGAAATTTTGTATATTTTTCCAATATTGAGGGGCCTTCAAAGTGAACTATCCCCCAAATAATAGCTGAGTTTTGTCTGATAGAAAGCTATTAGCACACTTCAAAAGAAAGCCAGGGACACAATGAATACTTCTAATCTGTAAGACTTCAGTCCATTCCATTCGGTGCTGTTCTTTACATGTATGGACAAATCAATTACATTGAAACTGTGAAAAGGAAAGAGAGCATTTGGGACATTATCCCAATCACACATCTGCAATCAGGACTCTATCTCTGTTCTTTTACTTCCACTCACATGTCCTTTCTTTGGTTCATACCTGAAAGTAAAACAAAGCAGCATCTAGATCAAAATGACAACTAAAGGCTGTGAATGGGTGCCCAGTTCAAACATTTGAAACTTAGAATATCGGATAGTGGCAATGAGAGAAATAACCTCATACTATTCCTTCAGAAGCTTGTCAGATTGAGCCATAGGGAAGGCACGGATATTTATACCTATAAACACAATACCACTAAACAGAGATTATTTATCATTATGTAATGCAAAAGAATTGAATATGAACAGCAGAATGCCACATGAGATTGTACAAAGAAACCACAAATGTAAATATTAAACTTTGCCCAGACAAGCGCATCACTGATAGAGGCAAGTTATTACTTCCCCAAATACTATTTACCACTGTCTAACTACAGTAACCAAATGTTTGGTTTGAACATGTATTTTAAAGGTTGCCTTAGCTCAGCTATTCCAGTAGCCCTATCTTGAACAAAACACCAACCTAGACAAAACCTGCAGCTGGGAATTTTTAGGGAGAGACTTTATGTATTTGTACAAAGAATTGAGGCTGAAGACCTGACAAGGAGCGCTGGTGTGTGACTGCAACTTGTCTGATTTCTGATAGTTCTGTTTAATTGCACTGTTCAGGTAAGGTTTGATTCGTTACTGGAAACCTCTGTTTATACCAATTTGTTAAGTATAAAATAACAGGAGTTATTTTTCAAAAATATTTTACCAAGGTGTGGATTGACTAAATTAGTGAAAAAAGATTGGAATAGAAAAAACCCCAAAAACCACAACACACAACAAAAAGGGAGGGGGGGGGGGGGAAGGAGGGTGTGTGTGATTGAAGTTTAAAAGTACATAAATCACTTCAGAAATATAATTTGCAAATTCATTGTGTGAAGTAATTAATCACAGCATGTCTGAGTTATAGTACTTGAGAGACTTTGATCTGACAACTGGAAGAAATATAAAGAAACTACTGGGTATCAAGCTACAGTGTTAGGATGTAAAATGTTTCTCCATGCTAGTCACAAGTTTAATTACTTCTTTTTTTCTGCTGACAGACTGAAATGAAAATAAATGGACCACATCGAGACAAATTTCAGATGCATGGAGAGCTTAAGAATATATTGTTCACATAATGCAGAAATACGATGGAATGTATTAATAAACTGTTCATCTTTTTCGTTTGTTTCACTGGGAATTGTATTGGGAAAGTAAAATGGAATATAACAAGTGCTTAACATTTTCCATTTAACATGCTTAATTTAGAGATTTTAAAGAGTTGCTTTTATTTTTACAAAAGCATATGTGTTACCAAGATTTACAGCTGTATATGACAAGAAAAATAGTTACGGTAAAAAAAAAAAAAAAGAGAGTAGTCACATAGTAACTGAACAGCCTTAATACTGTCATTCCTTACTCTCAAAATTAGGAGTTTCAGTTCAAGTAATACACAGAGATTGGTCTGTTAATCTGTACACGTTTGACATTGCTGAAAGTGATCTGAGATGTTTCTAAAGAAACTAAACACTCTTTTAGAGTCACTAATTGCAAGACTAAAAATGTCAATATAAAATATATATTGGAAAAATGTATACAAATCTACATTACAGTTTTAAAGGTTTTAGGAAATAAATGGCAGTCTTGCTAAGGGAAATTAAGTCAGTATGTACTGCTACCATACCCTGTGAAACACAGCTGGGGCTGGTCCATCCTACTGGAACTCACATCCATAAGTATGTAGTCAGAAACCAGGAGTTAGGATCAACATACCCAAGGTCAACTTTTCTAGTTATCTGCCTTAAAAGAAAAATACCAAAGTTGAAAAGTGGTGTCATTGTTACATCACTTGTGTTAGGGCATTTAAATCCACAGAAGTTTATTGCCTACTCTGTAGTCAATATTACAGATTATTACTACGTGTCCAAAAGAATCAGACACTATGTAAGAGCATTCCTTCTACCATCCTAATCCTGGCTGATAGGAAGAGGTGTTGAATGGCTCTTTAATCTCCAGCATAATGATCTCACTCTTTCCCTTTCCTCTTTCTCATCCTCCCAAAGTAACCTTCCAGTATATTTCTCCCTCTGTTTCACAGTTTCTTACTTTCTTTTCAGTTTTCTGCCCCAAGTTATCTGTAACCTGTACATAGCAATCAGCAGATAAAATACAGAATTGCTTATATTAAGAAGCAGGAAAAAAATCCTCCTTTTTGTCCATTTGAGTGGCTAGTCAAATGCAGGTATTTTATTGGCTGCTGTGGCTGTTATATTGCCATAATTCCTGTGCGTATGCTACACACAATGGCAGTGAAGGAGGTTCCTTCTCCTGTTCCTCCTGACTAAATTACATGAGCGATTACGCAATCTTGCAGCAATGGGCTCCAGACACACTTCTTTTGGTGCATGAGCTGGCAGTCCCTGTGGGTAGGCTGGAGTTGTAGGAAAAAGGTGAACTATGTAAGAGAAGGAGAGTAGTATGTACTAGAACTTACCCTGGAAAACATATCCAATAGGCAGGCAATTCTGAGGATGTGAACACCTTTTTTCTGTGTAATGCACTGGTGAAATTATACTTAAATAGGGTGGTTTTAAAGGAAACTTTTCACTCAAAGAATCTGAGACTTTACAGTCCCCAGGACCTGGGATGCACTGACATCTTCAAATCTTATTCACTTCACAGCAATGAAGGAGCCTGAAATTCACATGGACTATCAAGCCTGAAGTATCAGTTCTAAAGCACAAAAAACGTAATCTTTCTTTCTGCAGACAAAACCAAAACACAACCTTAAAGCAATGAAATATCTTAATTGCAGCTCTAGGCACAATGTGCTTTGCAAGCTTCAGCCTCATTGTATCCTTCCTGAGGCCCTGCTTCCTTCCAGACATCAGTCCTCATTCTCAGGCACCCAATCTCAGCTCTTGGACTAGGATCTGCTGAGTTCTTGTGTCACCAAATCTTTGTTTTGCAATCCACCCATTCCCACAATTTTGCAAAGGCTGCCTCGATCTCTTGCCAGGCTATGAAAGACGGTACAGCAGGACGAACAGGAAAAGCAATACCTGTTTGGAAATTAAAAAAAAACAAACAAACACAAAAACAAAAAAACCACCACAAGAACAAAACAGCAAAAACAAAAACAAAAACACAAACTAAAAAAAAAAAAATAAACCCCTTTTGACTATTTTCTTGCTCTTCAACCCATATAAGCAAACAAGTTTCAGGAAGGCCATCCCTCAAATGGGATTTACTCTTGTTCATACAAGTTTCTTTAAAATATATACATATGTCTAAAATCATAAGACACAAGTAACAATTCTCTTTTTCAAGATTTCCCTGTCTTCGACAGAAGTTCACTGAAAAAAAATATCATGCAAAAAAAAGTTGTCATCTGACTTACAATGAGGACCTAATTGAGTAGTTTTCCAGAAGAACTTCATTAGGGTAAAAAGGATTGTAAGGATGCTTGAATGATATAACAACAGACAATGCAGAACACATCATTAATCCTAGTTATATATCTTGGAAATTCATTCTTTTTCACTTTCTTCAGTACCTTACACACAGAAAGAAGACTATGTGACTGTAAACTCCTTCCTCCTGCCTCAATTCCACTTTCTTTCGATAAATGTGTTTATTATGAGATTTGATTCAGAAAACAAACCTAGAGGAAGGATGTAGAGGGGCAGGAGAGCAGTGAAAGGCAGGCAGAGAGGGGATCTTTGTGAATAAAAGTAAAAGGTAAAGGGGCAATGTCTAACTCCATTGGATTAAGCACTTTGAATTTTTGTAAATTCTTATGTTCTCTTACTGCAAGTAATGTGAGTGTTACATATGTCTGCAGATATTTAATCTTGATTTTCCTTCTATTGGCATTCAGACTGTGTAATCCTCACTTCTCACACAAAAGTGAACAACATTTCACAAAAATGAGTATCTGTTTCTTTCATCACTTCACTTTATCAGCAGGTTATTTCCAGAATCTTCTGTTCTCTATGCTCTTTTGCTTGAAGGAAATGAAAAGTTATAGATATGATTCCTAAGAATTCTTCTACTTTGGCAACCTTTGAATCACCTTGAAGTTGTTCATTTGCTGCAAGATATCCAGTGAAATCAAGTCATTACAAAAGATGCACAGCACGATCCACGTTCCTCCATGTACTGAATTAAGAGCCTGTATGACATCAATATCAAGCCTCATGAAATATATTACTGTTTATTCTTTAAATAAAGTCAGCAAAGACCATCTCTCCATCTTAGGTGACTGCGGATATGATTAATTTGTTTCTTTTGTTTTCAGAATTGAGCAGTTTTGCAGAAAACATGTGTCATTCTCTATCATCGCCTTCATCTCAGAAGATGTCTTTCAGTTTCTATATTGTGGACATGGTAACAACTGAAAATTTTCAACAGCACGTTTCTATCCCTTTTGGTGTCCTTGCCTTCATAGTCACAGCTTGCTCCTCCTCAATACTATCTGATTACTTCTCCATGGATTCCATGGTGCTCCTTTCTGACTATGACTTAAATCTAGTTTTCCAAGAAATAGGGTTTTGTTTGCTTGTTTGTCTGGAGTTTTTTTGTTTGGTTTGGGGTTTTGGGGGGAGGCGGGAGGATTGTTTGGTTTTTTGATTGGTTTAGGGTTTTGTTTGGTTGGAGGGTTTTTGCATCTGAAAATTAATGAAAAATTTTAAAAATAAAATTGTCTTTTTGTCTGTGTTTGTGTGAAATTCCCTACTGGAGGAAATTCTTTTGATCCTCACCACACAGTTAGAAAACAGAAAAAGGGAAGTTAATACCATAAACCCAAAGTCAAACATGGGGAAACTGTGACTGGTTGTGGAATAAAATCTGAAAGTTTTGGGCAGCAACCCCTCCTGCCTAGCCTCATAGGTGAGGCTTACACTTTAAATTTGTGGAAACGTACTTACTTGGCACTGAAAAGTGTTTCCTACGCTGTCATATCATGGTGCAGAAAAATGAGAGAGAGCAGAAATTTGTGGTTTAGCGGTGCGAGATCTGCCAGCCCTTAGATGTAGAAGGAAACAGGAGGGGGAGCTCTCAGTACATCGGCCGGCGGCGGAGGGACGCTCCAGCGCAGCCGTGCAAGCAGGATTAGCTCTCGCTCTGCTTTCAGCAGGGAGAGGGTACAACTCTCTAACCTGCTGAGTCTGACCTTCAGTGTTTACTGGTCAAATAATTTTCTTCAAATTGCATCTTACCTTCATCAAAATCTTTATTGATCACTGGTACCTTGTTTGTTGGATCACATAAAAAAATGAATTAATTATCCTCTCACTTTGCCTTTTGATAAAATGTGGAAAATATAACTTGGCTCAGGAAGCAACTATAGCAAACAGCTAGAGAAAGAGCAAGGACAACAGCAGCAACAAGTCAGAGATCCAAGAAATGTTGTACAGCAAGAGAACCACACACAACTGCTTTCTGCCTCATTTTTTCACTTCATTAGGTCTTTACTTCATGTGTTTGCAGATCAGCACCACAATCTTCTCTTGTTCTGTGGCCCTATATGCTAATGCAAACCATGCCTTGGTCTGTGATTTAGCAACAAACTCACCACTAGAAATCACATTTCCTCTTTGCAGCTCTTTCTTCTTGTGTTGCAAGGTTCTGCACTCACTCAACTCGAAATCCAGTAGAGATACTTTGGATGCCTGAAAAAGAAGCAGCTAATTATATAGTAGCTACACATGCAAGTAAAAGGGCAAAGAAGTTAATTTTATAAGCAAAACCAAAATACTACAGAAATCAGTCAGGAATAATTAATCCAGCCATTGCTGCCTAGAAGTTTTATAGCAGGTAGCAAGAACATGCAGAAAGATTGAAACAAAGGTTTAATAGACATAGGAGAGGCTAGACACAGAAGGTAGACCATATATATTTTGAATCATCACCCATTATAAATTTGTAATAAACCAGAATGTTTTTTAGAGTAATAATCCTAGGTAAGATATGCATGAACCAAAAAAAAAAAAATCTGTAAATGGTTCAGAAATTATCTACTTTCACTCATCTGGTAATTCAGCAAGTAGTATATCTTCAACAGATAAAACAATGAGACATTATCTATCCTTTCATTATGAGGTGAGTTAGAGGAAGATTATGAATAAAAACAATACTTGGTACAAATCAACAGTGACTGTTGATTATTAAGTACTTACCTATTGTTCATGATCGGTTTCTGAAGTTAGCAAAAACAGACTAATTAAGTCAAACAATAATAAAAGTAAGAAATCTGAACAAATGGAAAAAAGATTCCTAGGTTGGTCCAGGGAATAGAAAGAAAATTTAGATAAGTCTTGTTTAATTTAACAAACCAGATGCTGAGAAACAAGCATACACTAGAGAAGACAAAGAGCTAATAAAGCTGAGAAACCAAAGTTCATCCAGGAATGATCAAAAAACCAAAGCATTCTTGAGTAAGATTAGACTGGAAAATTAGAAGTTTTCTAATTGCCAGAGGATTACAATAGCAGCTTAACTGCTTCTAAGATCAAACTGGAAAAATTTCTAAAATAAATTATACAACATGGCTGCCAGCAAGACCAGAGAGCTGTTACCCAGGAGGCTCTAACTGCTCCCCTTTACCCAGGATGTCCTTTCACATCTCATGTCCTTAACAAATAGAGAGGCCTGTCAGCACTGGTTGGTATTCCACAAACAGAAAAAGAGGCTAAATTTGTCAAATTCATTTTATAAGTAAAATATCCACTTCAAATTATTCACAAGTTTTATTATTCTATAACTCAAGCAGTAAACAAAGCTCATCTAATATTAATGAATTCTCTTAGTAGGACTAATTTAAGAATTTGTGGTTAAGCACTCAAATGACATGCATCTGACTCTCAAAGAATGCTGGCTACTATTTACTTCCCTGACATCAAGATTTTGAGGTTTCTTTTTCCTTTCTTTTTCTGGGGCACCAATCTTCCATCAAGGATTTATGCAAAAACTTCTGAAGTTAAAATGCACTTTGAAAGTAAGAACTCATGTGTGTTGGTACATCTTCCAGGCACTCCACTGACCTAGCACCCAGTCTCTCTGATGGGAACTATTTATATATGATGAAAGATACATATATATAAAGTTATAGGCAAACATCTAAATTTTGATCCCAAAGTTGTAGACACACAAGAACAATAGTCTTATTTATCAGTGGAAATGAAGAAGAGAACATCAGTAATGGAAAACACTAAATGTTGTGGTAAAGCACAGACCACACTTAATCAGCTTGGAAATGCCTGCACACAGACATCAAAAATGAGAAAGAGAAACTCTATATTCTGACTTAAAGGAAGAATCCAGAAGGTTGCTTTGAAAAATGCTCAACCCCAAACAAAGAACATCAAAATATATAGACAAGAATTTGCAGTTGGGTAAAAAATTAGAGAAAATGAAAAGGCAAATCAAAGCAAATTGATTGTAAAAATTTCAGTTTTGAGCTGGAAAAAAACCCAGAATGTTGTTAGTAATACAAGGAAGTAAAATCTCTTTCACAGTGGATTACTTCCATTTTAAGCCCTATTTTTCAACCCTTCTGACCCTCAAAAAAATGTATATACAAGACGATTGTGTTTTTCACCAAACTTTGGGTCAACTACAAATTGAAAAAAAAAAAGTACATATTTTTGGGCTATGAGTCTTAAGCATCACTTTGAATGAAATGGATAGAAGAATGGAGGAGGATAAACTGCAATTTGAGAAGAATGTTGAAGCTTAATGTAGAGTCTGTCATCACACCTGGGGATTTGCCATAGCTTCCTATGAAGTTACTAAATAGAGGACTGAACTACAAGTTTAGGGTGGAGGCATTGAAGTTCAGTGTTTAGCTGCACTTAATTGATGGAAGAGCTTTTAAGGGAATGTTTTATTTTTTTACTTGTAATTGTTGCTCATTTTCTTTCTGATCTGGATCTGGTTTACTCATTGTGGTGAGAGAAGAAAAGGGTAAGTTAAGTTGTGGATCATTTGCAGATTTATTACTGGAGCTCACTGGGAGGTACTCAGCTACAGCTAAAATGGCTGCCATTTTAAAATCCTGGATAGATGAGATGCATAGGAGATAAAGTTGTAACCAGTGTCTCCCTTGGAGCACTTTAACAGCTCAGTTTGAATTTGTAAGCGGTCTGATTGTACATGTGCAAATGCTTCCGCATAAAGGTTAGGCGCCCATTGTTATTGCAGCGTCTGTTAAAAAAGATAGCCATATTGGTTGCTAGGAGATGGCAGACTTCTCCTGGAGAAAAATCGCTCCCGATAAAAAAAAATTATTTTACATAAAGACCCTCTTAAATATAAATATCTTTGACAGCAGCTATTACTATTCACTGAGTTCCTTCACAAATGAATAAATGGCAGAAAAATATATTATTTGAATACTATTATATCCTAAAGTGTTAAATAGATTTTCCTCCCTTTTCTCCCCTCTCTTTTTTTGTTACTCTGAAGCGATATTTACTTTCAGCTAAAATTGCTGCCTTCCTTTTTCTAAAGACCATTCAGTGAAAGAAACGTTTGGAGAACTGAGCTCAAAAATTGAACTCGCTTGTCTTTCCTTCGACTGTTAAACCAGCTTCTCTTAAAATGAACTGTACAGTAGGATAAACACTTTATTGGGAAGGAACTTGGATGCAAAAGGATGAAAAAAAAGCTGCAGCAAGTCTTCACAAATGAATGGCTGGGAGAAGGCAGGTGGGAGGCTGTGCCACATGAAAGCAACCAACCATCCAATTTCATTTCAATAATGTTTGGAATTTTCTTCCTACTGAGGTGGCTGGAAGTACAGCTGCCCTATAGTTGTGTCCATGTGCCCAGCTTTTGGTGAAAATGACCTTAACAAATAAAACATGAAACAAACTATATACTTGCTGTTTTAAACCTGTGTAGTCAATAAATGAAACAATAATCTTTCCTAATTTAGTGTGCTCAGATTGGCCATTGTGGACATGAGAACTCCCCAGCTGCAGAACACAAAGGCACGCTGCCTGCACAATATGGGGTTTCAGCAGCTGTGCCTTCCATTGACCAGAGCTGGGAGAAATGTAGATCAAATACTGACAATAAGAGATCGATGTTGTAAATATTAGCATGAGAAAGAGTGCACCAAACTCTGAGTGTGTCCTTTTTTTGTGTGTGGCTGTAATAAAGTTTCTCAAGAATTTTGCATGCAGTGGGGCATGTGTGCGTGTGTATGTGTGTGAAGTGCCTCTGAATCAGGCAGCAGCATGTTTCCTTATACAAATATTGACAGGAATCCTTCAGTTTATTTGGAATTTTCCTGAGAAAGCTGCAACAATACAGTAATACCTCTTCACTACTTTTCACACAGTATTTTCAACTGTTGGCACCAGGAAATCCTTATTGTTTTAATCAATACCACTTGGAGTGATGACATGTTTCTTTTTTTTTTTTAGTGACTGACACGGTGCATTTCCTTGCACAAAGTTCTCATGAGACACTTTTGTGCTGTGCTCAATATATCCAACACCAAATATGTATTTGTCAGAAGGCTGAAAGAAGGGTTGCTATTTTTTCCTCTCCCATTTTTCATCCTGATACTTTATGCTTCATTGCTGTATTTTCAAACTCACAAATGACCCAGAGAAAAGCAATGGTACTACTGTCAATGGTTATAATGAAACATCTGAGGAATATCTGGAAGATCAGAATTTGTTCATTTAGTGAAGTCTTGATACTAACCTTGGTGCTGCCCTCCTCCTCTGTCTCCTTTCTACTGCTTACACTTGAACAATAAAACCCATACAGTAGCGTTTTAAATGCATTCTTTAAGGTTTTGTGTTAATTTCAGAGTTGATTCAAGCTATTATGACAATTTGAATATAATACGTGTATACCCAACTAATAGACTATGATGCGTGTTATTACAGCACCACAATTTACTCTGCATTTGGGTGTAGTATATAGCACAGACAGCAAGGAGAGGTAGAAATGTCTTTTCTTAAGGCAAGTGGAGAAAAACTCAGAAGTCTATGTTCCTGTGCTGGTGGCAGCAAGAAATACTCTGTTCCTACTGCTCAGAGAACAGGCAGGACCCTCACTCTCTGTTCCCACAGACCCTGAGCAGTGAAGGAATTCAACACCCGCAGCACTTATGTCAGTGGTTGGGACAAACAGAGAAAATGCACTTGTTTGTACAGTGCTATACATGTTCATCTCCCAGTACCATGAATGAGTGTGCAAAAAAAACATTTCTGACTTCAAACTTTTACAACTTAACACATGCCCTTTAAAGAGCTTAATTGCAGCAGCTGCACATCCGCTTATGTGTTCTGACATCCTCTCCATTCTTTTTTTCCTGACTTGATCAAGCAAATTTGTAGCTTCTACACTGCATTCAGTTAAGTATTGCAAAGCAAACAGTATTTTGTGCTTTCTGAGTTTGTTTGTTTGGGTTCCTTTTTCCCATTTCTTCTCTCTTTCCATGATTGGGATTTCCTGTTTACCTCTTAAAGACCTTCACATCATCCTTCAGTCCCAAACTTCCTCTTTCTACCCCATCCTGTACCACTACAGACAGCAAAAACTTAGATATCTGCTTTAATTAAGGTGGTATTAAAGCCCCAAATTTTATCTGTTTCACAAGGCTCAAACTTCTGTGTTGTTGAATGCATTTTCCTCTTATGAATTCTTGAGTGTAAGTGACTGCATGATGGTTCCCATTTCTGTAGTTAAGGCACAAAAAGTGACAACCATCTCATTCTGGTGTAAAACCAATGTGGGTAACCGAAGGAAGTAGCAGTAAAGCATATTCTAGTTTCTGAAAAGAGGCAGATACAAGATGGAGCATACAGTTGATTGGATTGTCATTTCTTTAAACTCTGAACTAATTTCTTTGTTTCAAACAGAACCAGTCTTACAAGATCTCAAGCAGCCAGCTCAAGGAGCTACAAAATAATAAGCAACACTCTGACCTTGCAATAATACAACAAACCAGTATAATTTTCCATTCTGCTAAGTTATAAATCAGTCACTGAATTCCTGAAAATAGTTATGTTTTAGAACACTTATAATTAACCATCTTATTTGGGGCAAATGTAGGGTCTTATTTCTTAAAACAATGTTTAAGAGCAAATAGAAATCATGGCCACTTTCCTGGGAATCCTTCCAAAAAGGAGAACTGTGTGAGTGGTAAGTTATTATTTGTATGTTGTAAGATTAATCAGGACATTCTAAAATAATTTATAACTTAAAAAAAATACATATAGTACTTTTTATATTTGCAAGACTTAAATTCAACTGTAGAAAGCATACAATAATGGTGTGAGGGTGAAATAAATATATGAGGAAGCATACCTACAGCCCTAAAGATTACCTTCACTTTTTTTCATCTACCACACAAAAATTAATTGCTGCTTCATATAGAGAAACAACTTCAGACAATGGGACTCTGACTGTAAAATGCTCTTGAAAGAGAACTTGGTGAGACTTGCCCATGTTAAGCTTAAAGAACATTTTTTTTATGAAACTCCTTTAAAAAATAAAGAAAAGAAAAAACAACTCTGGACATGCAGGAAATACCTGGTTTTGTGTTGTAGTCAGTCATGAAAATTAGGAAACACATTATGAACTGTATTGAACTACAGCCCATTTGACTATGATAGACATTTGGCTCTTATGTCACTGGTGTTTAATGCTGATTCTCTGACTAATAAATACATGTAGTTGGGTAAGACACAGCTGGGTGCATGGCTCAGTACAGCAAAAAACATTCAAAGTGTTAGGGATGGTAAAATTACCTTTGACTTCAGTGTAGTAGGGCATACTTCACTTAAAAAAACTGACTTGCAACAGTCTGACATTTATCCCATCCGTCTCTTTAAAAACGCATCTAATTAGTTTAACTTGATTCAGACAACTTTTAAAAATTACATTAAAAATAAATAAATCCCCTGATATCCCCATTTTACTAACAGTAAATAGAGAAAAGTCTGAATTTAAATGCTAGCTTTGACCCCTGTCCTGGCACAAAGTTAATGTGCAAAAAAAAAAAAGGGAGGGGGGAGAGAATCCAGCATGTCTTTTATCAGAAGTCAATTCAAATCTCAATATAAAGTTCAAACCTTCTGCAGCACACATTATCATTAAAATGAAATATTCAGTGGCTCTGTATTCTGGTCATCTTTTAACAATAACCTACAATGTCTCAGAGGTGGCAGGTGCTGGAGAATTCAGTGAATTTTTAAAGAATATCTCATTTTTCAGGAAGGAGGGTTGAAAACCACTAATTTGTATTAGCATGCCATTGTTTAAATTGCACTTTCTGTTTTAAAATCCTGAACAACTCCTCTAAACATTAAAAATTTTAGCTGCTTTGAATCTTTTACAGCAGGTTTATAAAACTTTGAAACATTGTTATTTAATAGCCATTTCCATCTGTTGCCCCAGTGAATGAGTATAACTCTTTGTCCTGTACAAAATAGGAAGTCACATTTTTAGAGCTCATATAATGTTCTTCAGAGATAAGCTTCTCACAAATTATAGCTACTAATAATGTTTTGGGTTTCCTTATGTGATAGGTACAAGGTGAACACAAGGTTGGAGGAAAATTAAAGTAGAACTGCTTTGACAATTTTTTTTTCAGATTAAAAACTTGCTAACATTTAATATTTGAATTTAAGCAAATGTTTAAAAAGTAAATCTTTTGTGATTATTAAATGAGCATTAAAGGAAAATGGAAATTGGATTGCTAAACATCCTATTTCATTCACATGGATATGCACACAGAAGTTATTTCACATTTTGAAAAGCATCTGCCAAGAAAAAAAGCTTTTAAGTACTTCGTTGTGTTTGGAACTCTACTCATCGAGTTAATTCACACCACACACAGGGCAGAGGAAAAAGCACTTCTCCCAGAGGCAGAACAACACTCTAAGTAACAAGGACTCTGAGGCTTTCAATATCATCATCATGCATTGCATTACATTTCCATGAGCCTTAACTAACCAAAGGGCATTAGGCTGATCTGTTACCAAGGGGTAAGATCTTTGGGGACTGCTATCACACTTAACGTCCACTGTTAACAGCCATGCTTACCAAGAGTCTCTTCTCCCACTCCCATCAACAGGCTCAGCTGTGACAGCCAGCTGTAACAGGAGCAGGTGACAGGGAAGTCATAGAATCATCAAGGCTGGAAGAGCCCTTTAAGTCCAGCCATCAACTCAGTACTATCTCAGTGACCCCTAAACCACTAAACCACATCACCCCGATCCAGACGCCTCTTAAGCACCTCCAGGGGCGGTGACTCCACCACCTCCCTGGGCAACCTATTCCAATACCTGACCACCCTAGCAGTGAAAATTTGGGTTTTAATATCTAATCTGAAACTCCCCTATCCCAGCTTAAGGCCATTTCCTCTGGTCCTTTCACTACAGACATGGTAGAAGAGACCAGCCCCCACCTCAGTAGAGCCTCCTTTCAGGTGGTTGTAGAGTCATGCCATTGCAGGACAGAGCAGTGGGGAAACCTGTGCCTCTGAGAAGTACAGCCCAGGCTGTGAAGGAGAATGCAACCTAGGACACCTTTGTGAGATCTTCTGATGAGAGCTTAGGGCTTGAGCTGAGTTCGACTCCATAGTCTTATTTACTCCTTTGTATTTTCTGTGATGCTACAGAGAACAGAAGAGCAGCTATTTTGCACTTGCCTGAATGAAAATTTCTGGATAATACTTATACATGCCATACCTGAGGGGATAACTAAATTGTAGGAAAAGAACTTTTCTATAAACATTTCCACCTCAATATATGAAGAGCAAAACATTAACTGAAAAGGGTGCAAATGAATCTGAAGTAAACTTACAAAACCAGCTGCATTAACAATAGAAACCTTCTCTATTCTTTTCATTTCCCCTCCTCTGGCAATAAGATTCCAGAGAAACCAGCTTCAGAGAAAATGAGCAAGTGAACAAGTGCCTAATGACTAGGTCTGCACTGGGAATAAGGGCTGCCCAGAAGTGATCTAATGCCATTTTGAGGCTGACTTCATAGAGGAAATTAATCCTTCGATTAGTATTTGACTGACTTTTTTTCCTTGTCTTCAATGGTTTTTTTTTTTAGTCTCAGAGAGTAAAATCCAGATTGTTGTGACAATTGTGAGAACAAATTTATAAATCACTTGGAAGAAAAATTGGTATTGCTGATAATTATGAAATTGGATGAAACCAGCAAAATATGTTGCATTGGAAACCAGTTTGTTTCCTTTTTTCATCTCAAAGTTGGAAACACAGAACTGCAATAACCTATTGGTGATGTGTGATGTGGTAATGTAGGCTCTAGTACTCATTACCTACCTCAGTACGGACATAATTTTGCCTTTCCAGTTTTGTAGGAATGTGAAGACAACTGACTCATTTGCATAAAACGTCAGCAGTCAGGTTTCTCTCAACTTACAACCACCTAAACTGCACAAGAAATAAGTCTACGTGCTTTGGTCTTGGAAAAATACAGCAGATGACTCCTGAATTCTTAAAAGTATAATTCACACCTCAGTTAACCCATATTTCTTTGGAAATGCTAGCACTTGAGTGGAACTGAAAGTAGAAAACTATTGGGGAAGGTAAACCTCAGGGATCAGCTTCCCCTGGAGCCAGCCAGCCACACCTGCATCACATACATGTACACACATACAACCCATGCTTCTCATAGCTGTGTTTTGTGTGCATTTTGTTTTATTATCTTATTTTATTTTCTTTTACAGTTAAACTGAGGCTTTCATGCACAAAATTACAATAGTTCGTTCTTAGTTGCATGATGAATAAGGGCCACTGTTTGTATGTTTGATCTTGAGTTACAAAACATTGGTATTCAAATATGTAAGAATAAACACTGGGAAGAAGGGATAAGTTTTTGGTTTTAAACATCTGTTTTAAAGTGATATGAGGGAGTGAAATTAAATTTAATAATCTCCCTTCCTCTGCTTTTGAAATCATAAGACAATGTGGTAGGACATGTGTTTCAGATCTAGTGTGGTATTTTCAGATGTAGACAATTCATTAGCCGTGGTTCTCCTTTTCTGCACAAAACCATGATTTTTCTAAGTACAAAATTGTCTGCTAAATTGTCCCCAGGTTACATAACACAAAACATTATTTATATTTAATAAGGCATTACCTCCACCTGCTATAGAAAGTGTTTATTCTGCACGTTTTGTTTTCTCTGTTGGATTGCAGCCAGTGAACTCAATAGTTTGTTGGAAAGCAACGGATCTTACATGTCAAATTGTCTGATTTATTTTACATAAGTTTAATCATCTGTCAGCCATTTTTCAAAGGAATAGAAAGGAGGTTCTTTCAGTTTCTTTCATGCTTTTTAACAGATATTTCTCAGTGAGATTTTTCCATGCTTTTTAATGGATATTTCTCCAGTGAAAAACTAATTTTTAGTATCTTTGTCATATTCTAGCTCACATATGTGTGTGCTTAAATCAGGCCACAGAGTGTAAGCCAGTTTAGACACTCAGCTACAGGACTTCTGCACTCACATTAATCATACACTTGAAAATGCTCATCAGTTGTGCCAACCACCTGCTCGTTTTGATTTACACAATGTTTTTTTGGACAACTTTGATTATACCTATGCCCATCTTCATGCCTACAGCTGTATGCCTCAGGGCGTCACATCTCTTTGGACTAGTGGATCAGCCTAATCAAGAGAACTTTACCACACAGAAGGTAGATCTTTTGACTGACTGTCCATTTAAATCAGTCAGTTTAGAACAAAGCAGTAAGTGACATAATATTTTTTCTTACCTCTGCAGGACACAACTGTGGTAAATTAGGCATTTAAGAGAGAATTAGCTTCTACAGTTCTCACCACACACGTTATTTTCAAGCAACTCAATGATCTGAAACACTGATTAGTTTCAATTCACACCTATTATTCTTCTTTAGTGCACTGTTAATTCAAATCTAAATTCCCCTCCTTGTCAAAAAGTGGTAATTTTCTCTTTTTGTGTTTCCTCTGAAGTTTTGAAATACATAGTGCCAAATGCCATTACTTAAAACTTCATACACAGGTCTTACATCATTTGCCAAGTTTCCTATTTTCAGGTTTTTAGGCCCAGTATATTCTTTTGCTTTCTCTCCATTGATGAACACATTGTTTCAACTTGCTAGAAACATTCAGTCTTCAACATTCTTCTTTCTCAACCAGTTATAGGTTTTTACAGGACACCATAGTGACATTGCCAAAGGGGCTAAGATCACTGCAGTCTCATAAAGCACTGCAAATAAACATGCAATGTATGTTAGAAAGGTTGGGTCTTCCTTTCTCTCACACATCACAAGTGTTCCTGCAGTAATATCAGAAAAACACTCAATGCTTAATATGAAAAAAAAAAGAAGCCTTCAAGTAAGAATGCCTAAAAAAAAACCCCTCCATTATTTATCAGTTAATTTTCAGATCACTCATTTTCACCAGTAAATAGTCCAAGAAGGGAGGAAAATTGTTAGCCAGGTTTTTACCACATATGCTTACAAGCCCATAAAATCAGTGATATCTACAGCTCTGTGAATATGGTAGTTTCTTATTTGTTCCAAATATTACTATTACATAATAGATGAAAATAATGGGGGGGGCATAACTTACTGCTTAAATATGGTTTTTGTTTGAATGCCTTTAACGCAGTTTAAATCAGGTCATGCTTAGAAGAATAATCCAAAAATTACAATCAAGTAACAGAAGCACTTTAGAAATGCATTTGTTACTTTATTTTTCCTTTAGAAAAGTAATGCTGATGACTGAATACTTTAATTACCCTTATTAACTTTTTAAATAGTTTATTGTACGTAATCATAAACTTATTCAGCTATTCATTAGTTTGTGACTGTTTATTTTGAATTTTGTGAGAAATATAAGAGATGGGATAACATTTCAAATCTTCTGCTGATGAGTTGACAGGACAGGATTAGCAATCACTACCCAATAACTTTTCCTCCATATACAATACAAAGTTACTTACCTCTGCACCTGCTGATGTTCTTTCATGAATGCTGCCTTTACAAATTAGGATGTTGCATATACTGCTTCCATCTACTGCAAAACAAAATATCAGTTGCACATTAATCTTTTCAGTTAAGGTGCCAATGTTGCTCAAAATCTGTTGGAGTGCTCTCTCAGTCCTGCCATCAAATTTCTATATATTTCATGTCTGTCTGACAAGTTTATGGGGAGAGACTTCATAAAAATGTATTATGCTCACATTTAAAGAAGAAAACAAAATGCTCTTTTGCCCCAAAAGTGGAGAGACAGCTCTACGTCTGATGATGGGATTTTCAGAAAAATATTATGTGAATCTGTTGGTTTTGACGGAAATCTGGAACTACCTCTGATACTAACTGTAGGCATGTCTTATTTTGACACAATTGTAAATCTCAGTTTATATATATGCATGTTATATGCTACTGCCAAACAAAATATCTTCAAACTCAATCTTGTAAGTCTCCTGCACACTTGCAGTCAAATGTACATATGAAAACCACACAAAGGAAAAATTTAATTTTCCCTCATATCAGCAGCTGAGATATCTAGCAGCTAGCTATATTAGAGACACAAATAAACTCAATGCCAGACAAAATGTAAAAGCCAGATTAGAATACACCTATGACCGACTATCCACTTCAGACAATTTTATTTAGATTTATAGAACTACCGTATCATACTCATGTTCCAAAATGAAAAGGCTAGGTACTGCAGAGCACCAAAAAACTGTTAAACAAAACAGTCCTTCTCTGTGTGTAATTTTGCATAGACCCTCCACACCATTTGAAGACATCATAACAAAGCAAGGACAAATTTTATCCACAAATGTAATTAATAAACTTATTTGTATAAGGGCAGTGAACAAGGATTAACAAAAAACAAGCAAAATAAAACTCCTAGTCATAACCATTTCTCTAAACCAATGAAAAATATAACTGCACTTGCTTTGCTGAGGTTTAATTCTGGACATCTCAACTGCACATTTTCTAGAGATTTTTGTTCCAGATTGCAGTTAAATCTGGCCAGGGATTCAGGCTCTCAAAATTCAGGATGTTCAACCTCTAAACAGTCACAAATGCTCAGCTTTTCATCTACAGTTCCTATCAAATATAGAAACATCTTTCATATGTTTAGTTTTTACACAGATTTCAGTACTCCTCAAACTTATTTTAAACCATTCCATAGCTATCCTTCCTGCCTGTTAAACACATCAAGTGCTTCAGTGCCAGCTGGTGTCAGAAAAGAAAGTCTAAAAACAAAAAACATACTGCTGGCTGTCTTCTACCCTTGCTGGCATCAACTGCTTGAAGACAGATTAAAACACCACTACTTGTAGCTATTCCAGCTTTACTCAGACACCAGAATTTTATAGTGGGAGAGGCAATTAACAGTACTGCTTTTCAGCAAGTGGCATTTTCTGAGCTCCTTTCCTCAGTTGCATTATGACCTTCTAATCTGATCCCCTTTTGCTTGTAAAACAGCTTTCTATGTAAACTTTAAAAAAAATAAACTAAAAAAAAGACAACCAACTGGGAAATGCAAGGTAACTAATTTCTTTTTTGTTCTATTCTGGTATGACCAGCAAACAGAAGGGAAAAAATGTCTTTGTATTGTGTGCATTCAAAAATTTCGGATTTATGCATTGAATCCAGTATTGTCTCTACCTTCCCTTTCAGCTCCCCCACACTTTGTCCCCTTACAAGGACAAGGGTCCGACCACCTTATTTCCCTCTGTGCTCATCAAAAGCATTGGAAGAGATGCTCCACCACCACATCAGATGAGACAGAGGCATACAGCTCCATGTGTTCAAGAATATAATAATATTGAAAAAAAGAGAGAGATAGTATAAACCTTTCCAAACTAACATGCCCGAATTATGTCCTACTTTGGTATTTGGTGAAAAATATAACAAGGAGATGTCGTATTTACTCCATACATGGAACTTGTTCTTTGTCAAAACCATAATTTTTTTACAGTCAGTATGACAATTTTCTATAGGCAGGAGGTTTTTTGCATACAAACATTTTGAAAACACACAGATTTGCAGTTCTATCAGATCCATTTTGTGGAGCATCTTTAAATGAAGACTATGCATTTTTAAATAAATTCCTACAGGACTGAACTGTTAAGCAGTAGCTGTAGGAAGATTTTAATAAAAAATTGTTTTATATTTTCAGTTATTATTTTCATAATATAATTTAATATTTTAAAATTATAAAAATTAGATGGAAAAATTAGCTCTCCCACCATTAGAAATTTTAAAAATACCTGCAATGTGGATCTGATTAGAAGAAAAAGGTCTCACTCAGTCCATGTTAATCAAATTTGTGGAAAAATATCAAGAGGCTAGAAACTGCAGTATGTGAGTCTTCTAATTTTACCTCTTAGCAGTAAAATTGAAAGATCTGCATCTAACTTGTAATAATTTTTAATACAAATAATTTGCATTTTTCTTCTAGGAAAATGTTTACTATCACAATTAAAATATTTTCATACCTATTGCAGTTACTTGTCATAGAATCATTAAAGTTGGAAAAGATCTCCAAGATCAAGTCCAGCCTTTGGCCTAACACCACTTTGACAACTAAACCATAGCACTAAGTGCCATGTCCAGTTGTTTCTTTTGAAACAGTACCTTACATTTTTTTACCAAACGGACTGAAAATAAGTGTATAAATAATACAGATAAAAATAGCTGCAACTGAATAGAAACATCACTTCATATAACTGGTTTTCATGACTACCACTTTTATGAGACACAAATGCCTTTTTTACTTATAAATAGATGTTTTAAATTAAAAATTTAAGCCAAGGCATATTAAAAGCTTAAATCCAGTGTCTTTGGTTATTATTCATTCTTGAAACAAAAAGAAACCATAGTAAAACCTTCCATTGGCTATGCCCATTCTGGCAGACAGTTTATGAACCAAAGCAATAAATTATGCAAGCATAAATTTTGAACTTGCATAATAATAGCCATTTTGGTATTGCTCTAGTTGCCTTGATAGAACTGCAGTTGCTTTCAATCTCCAAATTTCTTGATAGAGCAGAATAGACTTTATGGCTCAGTTCCACCTAAAGACAGTTAACTCTAAATAAACTATTTAAATTAGCAGACAAAGTACAATTGTGTTATGGACATACTCCAGTCAGAGTAACTTAACTTTTGGAGAAACCAGTTCCACTATTTCTATAATACAATTTACTGTACTTCATAGACAAAACTAAGAGTGAGAGCCAAGGGAGAATGCAGGCATCTAAAGCAAAATGCAAAGGCCTGGGTACAAAATATCACTTTCATATTGGGGGCACTTACCAACAACCCAGAAACAGGCAATAGAGAATAAAGGTTTTTAAATATATCACTGTACTTACTGTTTTCCAATTCATAGCTCTGGAAGCCCCTTGCAAAGCCATGCAGATTCTCAATGTTTATGTTTAAACAACTAAACTGAGAAGAATTCCCAAGCACTAAAGTCCACTTACATTCTCCAAAGTGGTCTTTGACGCAGATGAAGATTCTTCCTCTTCCCTCCTGGTCCTTTTCCTTATCGCCAGTGATGGAAACCTTGCTGCATAAGCACAGTTATCTTCCCAGGGCACTTGAATCTCCCTGCATATTGTATAGGAGTATTAGATGTCCAATTCTGGCCTACCACAAATCTGGGCACCCAAAAATAGGAGTGCTTCAGTGCCTAAACCTCAGTAGTGGACCTAGATCCTCAAGTGGTTATATTATATACATACATAGTTATATATAGTTGCAGCCAACTTCACAATCTTACTGCATCTAAAAGAAATGCTATAAATGTGCCACACTCTGTAAAAATCAGCCTGAACGCCAATCTCAATCTGGTCCTGTACAGGAGTGCCTATTTCTGAGTCAGTTAAAATAAAGCAAAGGGGCACTCCACAGTTACAGAATAACATAATGCCAACCCTGCAAATATAATTCAGGTGTTTAAATTCAAATTATTCTGATCTAGGTTCCAAAAATCATTATTAACAAGTGTAAAAATTTAAAAAAAAATAAAATTTATCAGGTCAAGAATGCTCAAGTACATCTAGATGAAAGTAACACTGTCAAACTTTTATGAACATGGTCTTTCATAAAGCCTATCTCAAAGTACATAAAGCAAAGACATTCCAAAACAGCAAGCACTGATCTTTTCCCCCTGCTGCTCTCTTTTCAAGTGACCTTTTCAACACTTAAGAAATGAAAGTATATCTTATTGCAATAGTTGCATATAGATACTCATATTTGCTGTTTCTAAAAATATCCAACTTTGACAGAATAATTTGGACAGAGTGCCCGATTCTGCTGTATTTTGAACTACTCTTAAGGAAAATAAAGATATTTCATCCCAAAATATCCAAGGAATTTACAAATATAATTCATAGGTGATTAATTATGGTCCTGATATTACTGGCTATACCAACAAAAATGGTAACTCAAGACTTCAAATCCTTTCAAGACTAGCCCAAAAACGTTTATGAAAGTTTTTGAAAGAGATGTTCAAAACCAAAAGCATTAATCTTCAAGAGTATTTTACAGATTTTTATACAAAATCTAGATATGTACTCAAATTCAGCTTAATACCTAGCAAAATCACTTTTAAAGCAGTAAATATTTGTAATAGATCCAAATTGACTATTTCTTACAACACTCACTTAAAAGTCTTGTTATTTTGGGCTTTGCAATTCCGATGTTTTGTGAGGACTGAGAAAATGTCTCTCTTCTATACTGCTTATTATTTTTTCATTGGTTTAAGATGTTAAGATTAACAAAAAAGATTTTGCAAAAGATTTTAGGGAAGGTTATATAAAATTATATTTAATTTATGATTAACTGTAAAGTTCCAGCTTTCCAGAGACTGTTCATGTATACATTATATGTAAAAATAACATAACCCAGACAGATTTAAAAACAAAACAAAGTCACTCAACTTCTGTGAACCAGACTAATGACATAGGTCTGGGATGTTTTTGTCCCTGTTTCTAGGCACTATGTGGTGCCAATAAGAATACCGCACAGGCCAGTCTTAATCCAGCCATGGGAAAGAACCAGCCAAAGATATATAGCCAGAACTGTTTATGAGATAAACAAAAAGTTTACTGCTTCCCACATACTAGGGAAACAGTTGGATTACACATCAGCATCTGGTTGCTCCAGACAATACTACCAGGAAGTCAATGAAATTGGAACAAGGAAATTACTATGACTCGGCACTCCATAAAAAAGTGTAATTTATCATCAGTAAAACAACAATGGGAGCTTTGCTGATAAATTAACAAAAGAAAATCAAAAGGCTGTATTACTGTAAAACAATATTTTTTTTTTCTGGATATGTTAGTTCTGTTCCAAAACCTGATGTCACCGAATATTAGAAAAACGGCAACCTTGCTCTGATTAGAATTGGTGACCTTTTTGGGTTACAGATAAGATGTGAGGCAAGATGTATATCTGAAGTTTCAAGATACTTATGACATGATATTCAAATGAAAACCCTATTAGTTTTATTCTAAACAGATTTGATTCCACTCAGACTAGGAAACCAGAATACTGCTTTCAGCATTTAGGAAAGTTTCTTCCTCTCACTAAAGACAAAAAAAGTTTTTCTGTTAAAAACTCATTTCCCAGGAATCAAACTTGGGCTATCAGTTTGGTGACCTGCCAGGGAAAATATACTGAAACTCTGGAATTTGATTGCCTGAAACTTCTCAGCTGGGCAACCTTCACTCAATCCACATTGTCTGTGGAGTATTACAAAACGTCTCATATGAAAGTTTCTAAGAAATAATTTCCTTCAAAGCCAGAAAATGTCTCTTTTAGAAACGTACTTTTCATTCTCTTTGGTCATTTCCATGGTAGATTTATTTCTGAATAAGGTCTCTGTTATGGCACTACAATGGAGTAGACTATTTCACTTCTGGCTCTTGGAGTCACTGTGGAAAAAGCGCACCTAGGTCAGCACACCCTGAGGGACAGTTCTTATCCTCTACCTTTGAGCCGGCAAGATTTTCTCAGGCTGGTCCCATTCCCTCTTCTGCATCTGTGTGCCAGCAACCTGGCATGCCCATGGCCTACACAAAATTCCCTGTGTGACTCACATCAGCAACTGCCAGCACTACTCAACAAAAGCAGGAAACTTCGACCACAGTCTGGGTTCCTTGCTCAAAAGTACGTGTTCAGGTGCCAACATGGGAGTGGGCAGCAAGAAGACACCCTACAGGTTCAGTCTTCTCCCACTTGCAAATTCATCTTGTCTAAAGACAGCTTGAAGAAGATGGTGTGCCTTTCTCATTTATGGGTCTGAGAACACAGGTGCCCCACACCTAGTCAAGACTCTCTTCTAGATCAGGATGAATAGATCACAGCAGCATGCAGAAACATAGCTCTTTAGTCTGGAGGGAATAAGGGATAGGACCATATGCATGCATGTTTGGGTCAGAAAATTGAGTTAATGATGGATAATTCCAGTTCTCTTGGAGTTTCTATTAGAAGACAAATAGAAAACTAAATGTTACTTCCTTCAACGTAATAATAATAACAATTAAAAAATCCTATTGTGTTTATTATTTTTTTTCTGTAGCAAATACATTGCCCTCCTTATTTTTGTCACCGCTGAAGAAAAGGCATTCACTGCCAGCCCTCAAACTATATCCTCAATGTCCTTAGTCATCTTGAAAACATGTAGCAGTAGACAGGACAGTCTCTTCCTCCAAGCAACCTCTACTCTAAAATCAAGCCCACTCAGAGTCAGGTCTGTGTTGTGTTGCACTGTAACAGACTCCAGAAGAAGCAGCCAATGTTACAAAAATGTTGGTCTATTTAAAGACCTTCCAAAGATGTTCCCTAAATTAAAGATGTTGCAGCACTTACAGTCCTTGGCTGTAAGCAGCACAGAACAGCACTAAAGACACAACATGTGTCCCTTGGGGCTGACCTTCAAATCAAGATGAATGAGACCTCTTTTTCTGATTATACAACTGCCCACAAGGGAAATTCCAGTGGGAAAATGGCACTCTCAAAGCTGCAGACTTGTGTTTGGCCTCTACTTACATCCAGCATGTGTTCCCCAAAATTGAGCTCAGGGGCTCTTGGGAGAAGTTGGGCTGTGGGGAAGCTTGCTTCAGAGATGGCATGCGGTTTGTCAGAGCTCTTTTCTCAGACAGTTGTCAGTATGGAAAGTAAGCTGTCATCAGATCCTTTGGCAAGCCAATGCATTTTATTAATCTGGCAGAAAAATACAGCAGAAGAAAACCTGACTAGCTTCCTGCCAGACTAGTAAGACGAATTTGTCTTACTGCAAAAGCTGACACAGAGGAATGGGTGGAAACATATGGCTAGAAATTGGAGTAAGAGTACAAAAGAATACAGAGAAAAGATTGGGACTTCCAGTTTTCTTGGTAACAATTACATTGGCCATTTATCCACACCCTGGCTACTCACTCGTCTCACAGTACAAGATGGTAAGAATTTTAGAGAATGTGCAGTTGATAAATGGCAAAGGGCAGGAAGATGAGCAGCATTTCAATGAGCCACCAAATTTCAGGGGCTTGGCCCTGGCCTTTCTCAAGTCAGTGGTACAACTACAGTCTTCTCCACGTAGTTAAGCTTACTCCCAGTCTAGTTCATCAGAAACCCACTGCAGTGTTTCAAAAACAATAGCCAATCAGAGGAGTACTCATATATTTGACTAAAAACATACAACTGCAGATAAAGGAAAAAAACACAGTAGGGTAGAAGTGCCTCTAGCATTTGAAGCTACAGCTCTTGAGAAATATATTGTCTCACTATGAAAAATGCTGCTTATTGGCAAACATTTACCAACATTTTGTCGCTCCATAAAATTAGTACCCTGTGACTGTTCCCACTGAAACTGCAAGAATTTCCACTGTATAAAAGGCATGTATAAGTCATTACACGATTTAAGTCACAGATATGAAACTCCCCAGCCTGACAAATACAAACGATAGTATTGTAACAACCCAGGAACTGTACTAAAAGTTAAACAATGCCTTTGGACATTAAAGATAAGACATAGAATAGGCTAGCAAACTACACAGCTGATGAAAACAGTAGTGAATTGAAGACTTGAACAAAAAGCATTGAAAAGGAAGAACATCTGCAATATTTAACTCCTGGAGGAAACAGAGGACAAATATTCCTGTTTCTTTAGCTGCAGTCTATATCCCCACAACAGTTAAGTTAAAATTGAATGCATCTAGGATGTAGTACAGCCCAACAGGAAAAGTGTAGAGAAGCCAAGGATGATCATATGCAATTTTACAACCCCACAGGCAAAACACAAATTCTATAGCTATATGAAAGAAAGAGGACCAGATAGGGATTCTTAATCTTTCAGAGTGAAATATAAAGTATCTTTATTCTTGAGAAACGCTTTGCTGACAGTCGTTACACATACGCTCACACACATCAAAGGTAAGACGAGTCACACTATTTATTTAGACTGACTTTATGCATAAATTATTAAAGTTTCTTGACAGCTATCTTTTCAGCAAATTCCTAACTTCAACCATAAGAAACCTTTAAGAATGACATCCAACATATTGTAAACATTTCAAGGGATGGAGGTATAGTGCTAAATAAAGGCAAGCTAGGGAGGGAGCACAGGCATGAAACTTGACCATCTCTGTTGCTTAACTGTTATTTCAGTCCCTGCTCAGTTTTGGGCTGCTCCAACTAATCATGTTCAGTACCACGCCCTAAAATCCATACAAGAGATATTGAAACAAATATTAGGCCAACTAAAATAAAGCAGACCTTCTCCTCCACTGCTAGCTAAGGAAGGCTCCATGCTGTATATTTATATCCAGATTATATTAAAGTAATGAGAAATTTAAAGGACATTGCAAGTTCAACATCTCAGCCTTGCGTATTACACTCTCTGAAGTCTAAGATATAGGTCAGAAAGTCTAAGACTCCAATTCCCAAGATAGTTCATTTGGCTAACACAGGATTAATACAGAGCACTGTTTGCTGATCACCATAATGAAATTGCTCCACATGGGATGCTGAGCCAAGGTAATTAATGAACTTAAGAATTTCTGGACCATGAATGCCAGTGAGACATTTGACTCATGAGCATTTTTTTTCTGCAAAGGTTTTAGAGGAATGCAGATTTAAATGAATCTACATACTGTATAGAAGACCAGCGCACTCATGTGGATAATTAATCTGTAATTAGATCAATAAGGCTAAACAGATAGATAAACCAGGAATGCTGCTATGTGTCCTGTATTATTTAACCAAGCTATTGCATTTTTATCTTTATTAAATTAAAGGATTACTGCTATAGAAGGCATACAGGTATCAGAAAGGGAAAAGAAGATCACTTTCCCTGATAGTGATGTAAGAGTCTTTGTTAAGGATTTATAAAAGGTCTGGCTATGTTTCTGAAGGCTTAGGGAATCATTCAGGATGATAGTAGTACAACATGAAGAATGTCACATCTGAAATAACAAAAAAGGACCTCAAGCAGCATCCTATTTTGTCTGGTGCCATTTGAGTGGAATGAAATAAACAAACAAAAATCAAACCAGATAAACATTTAGGGATTTGTCATTCTCATTTTATCACTCTATTAACACTGAACTTTTGACCAACAAAATATTTTGTGATCTGATAAAGCAATACTCAGTCTCATATAAAAATGTGAGCTGTTTTAGGTAGACATATGTATACATGAGGGCGAAAAAAAATTTTTACATCTAGTTATCAAGTTTTACTCAGACTCTTGCATCTTTGAACATGCATAGGCTTGACAAGTGTTTCAGAAGATGCATCGTAATAAAGTACTTCATGTTAGGAAAATGAGACAAAAGTTGCAGCATCACCAAACCCAGTTCAGATGAATAAAAGAAAAAAAGCATAAAGGGTTTAGATTCATAATATTTTACAGTTCACTGTCTCTCCCACTCTGCACAACAAGCAAAAGTTCCTGTGACACCTCTGATAATATTCTCACATATTGATCATGGAGAATGAATCTCTTTCCACCAACCATTGCATAAACTCTGCAATTAATTGGCAAGCATTTTCCCTCAATGGGAAAAGACAGCAAATTGAGAAGAATTTTCCCTCCAAATTTAGGACCTCAGAGGTACAGTAGGTTCCCTATTTACTTTTACAGAACAGAAAATGGCTAGGTAACACTGCTCCCCAAAAATACAAGACTACAACTAAAATTTGGGAGAACGAAATATCATACCACATAATTCTCCTGTGTTATCAATTGCACTAAAAGATTTTATTCCTAATGAGGCCTGCAAGAAAAGTGTGAGAAGTGGTATCTCTGAAATCCAGCATATATTCCAGTGATGATAACTGCATCTCCTGGTCATATGTAACAGCAACCTGCTTCTGTACAAAATACACAGAAGACTATAAGGACTCACAAATTATATATGATTGCATATCTAAATGTAAATTAATTACATAATTACTTTAAAGTTTTTAGCAAGATAGATTTCATCTCCAGAACTTAATGTATTTGCTAATGTAACAAACCTCAAAGTCCTCTGCAGCAAACGCTTTTATGTACAGCAAGAAAGAAATATGAGATACTTCAAATGACAGCCTGAAAAGTGCTTTAGTGCCAGAGATAATTTAGTGGTCTCCCTCAAATTCACTTGTTGTTTAGGTCAGCGGAAGTTGTGAACCCTTAAAAAGAGAACTGTGATCAAATGAAATATAATTCTCTAATAAAACATAAGTTGTTGTAAAGTTATATTTTATTTACTAATTCAATCCAGCAGTTAAAACTCAGCTCTCTGAAAAATAAAAAGAGTTTTGTTCAGCACAGTCCTTCCAGGTCCTAAGCTGCTCCTTCCCCCACTGTCTTCTATGTAACCAGGAGAATACAAAAGAGACCAATCAAACGAGATTTTTGTTTACATTTCACTGAGAGATAGAATGTGGTGAGCCTGCATACACTCTTTGTCCACAGAGAACATACACTAGAATTCGTTTGATACACATATTTAAAGTTCCTTTTAAGTTTTCACTTCCTAGAGAATGGTTGTGTTGCTATAGCTTTTGGCCCCTTGCTAACAGCAGCTTTTTTCCCCTCACCAGAATTTCAAGCTTTTGATCTCTTTTATCTTTTGCTTGCTCATAGCCTAAGAATTGCATCTGTGGCAAAGCTTGTCCTCTTAAGAGTCCATTGACTTATTGCTAGAAAACAAGGAAATACCTTGCTTTTCACTTGAGTCCCTGTTGAGATAATACATTCTGAAGGGACACAGCCTGTGTGGAGTAATCAGACCTATTGTTCATCACTGTTTGAAAACATACTAGTGGAGGGAGATGGGGGGTGGGTGGAAACCTAAGAGGGCTTCTACCTAAGAGAAATATACAGATAGTAAGCCAAAGTAGGCTTTTCCTAAACAACATACCACAGGTAGCACCAGGCTATGCTACAACTTGGACAACAGCGCATATTGGACATAAACAAGCAGAGCAGAAAAGCAAATAAATACATATATTTTATTTCATTTCTGTGCTGCAGGGAAGGTAAGGCATTAGCAGCACTCTTCTTTCCAATTCAGAACAACACAGCACAGCCCACAAGGCAATCCTGTGGTAAGACTGGATATCGGCGGAGGAGCTTGAGGCAGATTGTTCACAGACCAATCTGATCGACAAAATGTCCGTTTATTACAAGAAGGATACTCTTTATATACTGCTACTACAGTATATAAATCACACACAGACGTGTGATTCTTCTTCCACAGCATTGGATACCTAAGAGAAACATACTTTGTTGTCCAGTGCTAACTGGAGTATCGAAGGTGTCCATATGAGATGAGAAAACTTGTTTACCTTTCAGGACTCCTCCTTGACCTTAGCAGTGATCCTCCTTTGTTCTAGCTTCAGAGGTTGAAGCCATGTTAACTACGCAGCAGTTTTTACTGTCTGCACCCAGCCATGCCGAGGCAAGGCCTACAGAAATGCAGGAGAAATTGTTCACACAAGCTTTGTTCTCCCAACAACCGGACCATGTTTTCAGACTTATTTCCTAAACATTGGTGACTCTACCAAACCATCCTCACCAAAAAAAATGAAAAATAATGTTGGCCTCCACTGTACTACTATGCTCAGAGTTCAACAGCAGAGCAGCTTCCACAGCAGCTTGGCCAGAGGACTGACATTTCGCAGCTTCAGCTGGAAAAGGCATTCTTCACTTCAATCTTGCATCACTGTACACACTGTGAACCAGCTGAACAGCTGTCACCAATGAAGCAATGCCAGTACTTTAAATGATCAAGACCAAACAGCTTCCTACAAAAGGCAAATTACAATGCTGTTCTAAATATGACCTACTGGTTCCCAGGCAGGTCCTCACTGCACAAGATCTGTGGTGGTATGAAATGCTTCTGATACTGCCAGTCTGCTGCACCAAAACAGCGTTGAGATTGTGGTCATACAGCTCCTTATTCTGCAGCTTTCTCCTAAAGAACTGGCTTTCCCAGAAAAAATTTCTTTATTTCAATTCAGTAAGAGTGGAGGAGTGGGTTGAAACTATATTAATGTAGCTTCTTAGTTGTGATGTGCACTCCTTGCAATTGTAAATCTTATTTTTAAAATTCTTTGAGTGGAATTACACTCTACAAAAGCAGGTTATCCTTATTTTAAAAGCTTCTTTTTTTTTTTCGCTTTCTTTTCACTTGTTTACAGTGCTGTAGAGATTCTGTGCAAACACCTAATGGGAAGAAATTATTAACATTTCACACCCAAATTCTTAATTTAATCCATTACCATGTAAAGCAGTCCACACACTCCTGTCTTAAAGTTAATTATCAAGAGTGGAAGTTGTATGTGTGTGTTCATATTTAACATCCCCTTCCTTATTTGTTTTCTGCAAACAGATCAAGAAAAACAAATTTATTTTCATTCAGGGGAACAGCAAATTTCAACTCTAGAAGGAGAGAAAACCTCTGCAAAATTCTGCCAATGTAATTTCTACAAGAAAATGACTAATTCAACAGTAAAAATCATTAATTTTATTTGTTTCTGAGCTCAATGGCAAAAAGAGAATATGAAAGCACATTAAGTCATGAATTTCATCTTCTACATACAGTGCCATAAGGGAATAAAGATTTAAAGGTTAGCAGAGCAAGAAAGACAACCACAGCAGTATTAAAAAAATCAGCAATCTTGCCTCTGTCTCCAGAAATAAACAAAAATTAGTATAGCACGACCACTAGCAAATGAGCTCTTTGCACTTTACATAAAGAGCTGTAAAAGAGGATAATAAAGGACCCTTCCAGTCTTCTATCCCCTCCCAAATACTAAATATTTCTTGGTGAAAGCCACTTTCCCTTCTGAGTAAGGACAAGAAAACTATACAAAAAATAGCCACTTGGCCCATTTTTATATTTCTACAGATACATGTCGTTATTTGACTTTATTTCACTTGCCAACCCTCTTCTCATTATTCAAGTCATCAATAACTAAGGTTACTTGGGGGGGGAAGGGGAAGTGGTAGAGATATACAACATTAGGTCTTGGATTGTCCTTTCCCCTCATAAAATCTACAGGACAAAGTTTATTGGGTCCTGTGTAAAAAATTTCTTACAAACCTTTGCCTCTGGAGATACATAATTTTGATGAAAATCTCTCAGAGCAGTACTCTATATCTGTTCTAACTTGGGTGACTTCCTCAAGGTACAACCCAAGTGCAATCGTGCAGCACACATGCCTGTTCTGGACAGTTGTTATTCCAGCATGCACCATCTACTACAGGAAGAAATCAATGACAAATTCAGTGCCATTTGAAGTTGCATAGATCCAGAACAAGGACACTAGACATTGCTTCTACCAGTTCCAATCATAAATGAGCATCAAAACTGACACAGCCAGATAGCTCATTTCATAGCTTTCCACAAGAATAGAGGAAACGATAAAAAGCCATAACGGTAAGGAGGTCAAGAGAAAGCTCTATTTCCTTCAGATTATTTCCTATGAGTAGAAGGTGACCTAGACTAGACCTTCTACTCCAGTGACAAAGCTGAATGTGAATTTTAGTGCTTTTGTTTTAATTTTAAAGAATTAGTTTTTCCGAGACATGCACTTAAAAATGTCATAAATTATAAATTAATTTTGTAAAATATAATTCAACAACAGTGATATAAGTACTGAATATCTCCTCACAATAATTTTGAAGTTCAGAAACACCTTCAGTTGTGTTTTGATAATATTTTCAGCCAGGCCTTCAAGCCCAATATCAGTTGGTTTAACTGTTTTGCATACTATAATGCAAATGTATTTAATGTACTTATTTATTGCCAAATTCCCTTTAGATTCTGTTATGTATGGACAACAGGCAACATTTTTTTATACAGCAAACCTGATAAAAGTTTTAAATAAAGTTAATTTATTACATTACAGCTCTACTAAGCCTTTCAATGTTACAAAATAGATGTTTTCCAGTCCTAACACAAGGCTTGACCAAGAAAAAAAAATCCACAATCAACTAAGAAACAAACAAAAATCTTATCACATAAAGGGCATTTTTGTTTTCACAACAAAAGATCTTTTCTTGCGGAATCAATACCAAAAAATAAGTCCAACTGCCCTTGCACTTAATAAGGTCTGCATTGATGGGTTGCTACTAACATCGAGAACACCACTACTATCAGTAAGAATGATAGCAATGAGCAAAAAAATAACAGGTCACAGTTACATAGTTAATCAAAATCTCTGCCCATCAGTATGCACACTCTTCATAATTTCATCATGATTCATGGGATATTTAATATCTTTTCCTTAAAAACTTAGCCTCCAGTGTTTGTGATGATACTGAACCCCTCAGGTTTAATTTTGAAGTTTCTATCCCATGAAACTTCTAAGAAACATCTAAAAAATAAACTCCATGCATTCAGGAGAAAACAAAACAAACCAACAAAACCAAACAAAAAACAACCCCAAATACCAAAAAACCACAGAGGCAATATTTCTTATTTTTTTAAATTTGCACTTTTTAAACTGGTCCCTGATTTCTATACATTTATAAAGTGATTCAAACCTCAGTTTAAAAATGTTGCTCAAGGCAGTTGGGTAGACACAAACTTCCCATGTAGCCCTCATGGGCAAAAGAAAGACAGGCAACTGCCAGGAATAATGGTTTCCACTTACACAGCCACACATTTCCTAAGATAGGACTTCAGCAGGTCTCCATCTCTTCTTATCAGCTATTTAGGGGACTTAATTGACCCCTGAAGTTAGGTGAGAATTCCTTCACTCCAAGTTCTACACTAAGAATAAAGTAACAGTTAAACATCCTAAGCCATGCATCAATTAACTAATATTAAAAAATCAACCAACCAAACAAATAAAAAACCCAAAGAAACAAACAAAAATGTTCAGAAATATTTGAATTCTAAAGGATAATTTTAGTTCTATTATAATCAGAAAATCAACTTGGTTGGAAAAGATGTCTGAGATCATCAAGTCCAACCTTTGACCTAACACCACCTTGTCAACTAGACCATGGCACTAAGTCTCTTCTTAAATACCTCCAGGGATGGTGAATCCACCACCTCCCTGGGCAGCCCATTCCAATGTCTGGTCACTCTCTCTGTAAAGAATTTCTTCCTAGTGTCGAAGTTAAACCTCTCCTGGCATAGTCTAAGACTGTGCCCTGATATGGTTTGAAGCTGGCTCCCTGCCAAGTCTCCAAACCTTACCACAAGAAGTCCCCCCACCAAAACCTCAAGGAGAAGAGGGAGAAAAAACAACTAAGAAAACCCAAAACGAGAGAGAGACAGCTAAAGTGATATATATAAATATATTTACACTTATGTTACAATTATATACAATTGAAATATATACAATTTCACAAGGGGAAGGGAAGGAGGAAGGGAAAAGGAACAAAACCAAAACAATATATATATATATATCCCTATTAGTAGCCCAATATCTAGCACTTAAAGAGTTAGCAAAGAAATATCTCACTACTCTCCTTGGGACAACCGAGAGTCGCTCTGGAACGATCACCGGCAACCTCCGCCTCCCAAGGTCAACAAGGCCTTACCAGGCCTCACTCCCCAACACGGCAGACTCAACAGCAGGGAACCTGCACCTCCAAGCCGCCGGAAGGAAAGAGAGCGAAGGCCTCTCCTCCTTTCTTCTTATAGTCTGGCTTACGTAAAAATCTAGGGAATACTGGGTAAATCTGGGCCCTTCCTTGGTTACAAACTGGTCACCAAGGAAGGCCTAGACCAAACTACCACAGCCCTCTTGCTCTAATATATTACTCATGTAGGATACAAGCATTACAATATATCCCAATAAAACAAAACCAACTAATTAGTCTTTGATTCTAAAGCAAGGCTATGAAATTTGGTTTTGTAATATTACAAAACCAAAATGATTTCAGGAAAAATGTTTCATCATCTTTTCGCCACCAGTGGTGCAATAGTAGCTACAACAGCCAAGCCACAGGAAGGTTTCATTTCTTGTGCAGGTTATCATATACCAATAAATGTCTCTGAAACGGTAGCCTCAGAAAAAACAAATTTTCTAATTTGATATGACTGCCAAGAACCAAGTTCTGTGTAATGAAATTGCCCACTCTCTCATGTTTCATATGTTCCCGTGTTTACACGATTCCACATCAGCATGACTCTAATACAGACTATTTTTTTAAAGTTACATGCTTTATGTTTTGTTTGTTAATAAAGGAAATCGTTACATAAAAGAGGGTATTGCTTCACTGGAATAATTCTTTTTCTACCAGGTTTGCCAGTTCAGAATACTACTGTAAGGTTACCCAAGGAAATCCGAAATCCCTGTGGCTTGACACAAGTAGCACACTGCCAGAATGTTTCTCCTCGCAGAGCTCTATTATTATACATATTTTCAGTCCAGCAGGGAAGGATGACAGTGAGTCACCCACAGTCACCATCCCAGGGAGATGATCCCTTCTTGATGTCAATCACAGTGAAGATTCTCTCACTCTCGCTTGCAGAAAGGCAATGGCCAAGGGAGGGTTCAGGAATGCAGTTATCACTGAGCCATAAGAGGTCCTGCTTAAATTACATTCATTTAGGTCTTAAATTCTGTTATAATGATGCTACTGAGACAATGTACTACAAACCCAAACATTTCACTTAAAGGAAAATTTTACTACACCTTATAAAAGATCGAGTTCTAGGGTTCTTGGATGAGTAGTTTACTCTTCTGCTGCTACACAAAATATATTCTTTGGGTCTGAATTAGTGAAAACAGCCTCTGCCTTTTCTAAACCCAAAATAGGTGGTTTCATTTTCTACCATGGTAGCCTAACCTAATCACATATACAAGAAAAAAAAGAGATGAAGGGGCATGAGATGCTCACAGTCACAGAATAATAAGACAGACATTCAGCTGCAACATCTTCCCTGGAACCGTACAGGATTACTCAGTCTGAGGTCTGATTTTGTACCATTCATAATGATGAGGATGATAATAGCAATAATGTGTTTGGAACAGGTAAATCCAACGTCTTCAATAATAATGCTTGAGTCATCATTAAACTTACTGCAAGTGTTTTCCTGAAATTAGACCACGGCAGGATCACCATGGATTGCTGGCACACTTTGGTTTCTGCAAGAATCTGCTCAGTAGGGACATTCAAAATGCTGTTGTCATAGGTCTTTGTAACTGTAGAGCCTATTAACATCAACTATAAAGACAGGCACACAGCCAACCGTTTCACCTGTCTTTTTGAGACCCATCCTTTGTTGAAGTTCCCCAACTTCACAAGAGTTCCAGTGTATTTAAAACATATGTGATATAAAACAGAGTATCAGGTTGTGTTTGTTCACTGAATACCCTTGCTTTCCAATGTTTTTGTGAAGTGACACATTGTATTTTTATAAAGTTCCATTATTGTTTTCATTGTCATTGCTGTTACCATTATGACTCATTATTAAAATGAAGTACAGAAATTGGATGGGCAAAGAAAACACTCTGATCAGGAAAAAGTCTACAGACTTTAAATAGGCTGTTTTATCTACAGACTTACTTGGCATTACAAATACACTTTGTTTCTATAAATTAAAAACTACTTTAATCCAGTGATGAAGTTATTTCTTCATCAAGGAAGTTAATAAGCTTTTCAGAGAATTGTGGATTCCAATGTGCGGACAAATACTTATTTCTGTAACTTATTAAATTTCTGGTGGTTCTGCTCTAACATTAATACTCTGGAGGTATTGCTTACAAGGGGTTTTATCATACAAAGAACCATGGCCAGAAAGTAGGATGATACTCCATTTCATTTGACAATTTTATATAGAATCTAAGTTTTTAGATCTTTTTATCTTGTTAATCTCTTAAAATATTTTGTATCCAACTACTAGCAAGTAGAAGCTGGCATACTCAAGTACACTGAATTACGGTGTATTTTATTTACGGTGAATTACGGGGTTTTTATTTATGAGGATCTAATCTTGCACCACTGTTCAGTGACAGCACCCTTAAAAGCATACTCTATTTCCTCAAAATAAATTTTTTAAGAAATTTAGAGATATTAAAACTAATTTCTGTTTCATTCTACTACTGTCCATTACAAGAAAGAGTTTATTTAGATTAAGAAAATGATTCTAGACTGGTTTTAGTTGGTCCAAACATGAGCTAACTTCATTTTTTTTTGCCTCACAAAGGTGTGGGTTAATAGTCTTTAATTTAGCTTAACGGGGCACGTTTAATTTTGATGGACACTGAGAATGGATGCCATATAGGTGAATCAAGGAGAGGGAAAAAAAGTCCTAGATTTTAGCTTGGAAAAAGGTCTAAGATAACACTGCAATGCCATATCTGAACTTGGACTACCTTCAAAGGCATTTCCTAGTATAGACCTAATTGCAAATTTCTCAGACTCTTAACACTTAACACTTAAAATAGGTATTTGTTTACAGATCACTGGCAGGATGGTGCCAAGCAGTCAATAATATGCAAATACATTTCTGTGAAATAATATTAAATGTTAAATAAGACATAGCACATAGTACCATGCAGCACTTTCTAATTAAAAAAGAAAAATATAAAAAAACCCCATGAAAAATCATGGGTTAACAGTATATATTGAAAACTTTCCTTTTAATGCAGAACTCTTTTTTAACTAATTCCTGCACTGCAATGCAATAAGGTCTAAGGAATATTGCAATAAGGAATGCAATAAGGCATCTGAAGCCATAAAAACATTTATGATCTCCCATAAAACTTAAAAATGGACAAACTGATTTGTCTCAAAATATACAAAAATAATTGGACTGAGAATATACATGCCAGGTTTCCACTTGGAAAAAAAATAAAAGTAGGGATTCCTACTATTACAAAATAATGAAAATGAAGGTTCATAATGGAAATGCTGATCAACTATTTACTTCACCCATGCTAGCTAGACACATAAATGCTCTCAGACAGTCTGTAAAAAAAAGAAGCTTTCTTTGATAAACTCTGCTTCCGTAACCAAAAATGAATGACCACCTTCCCCAGCTTTTTAGATCAGTACAGATATAAGCATAGAAATCCCTATCTCGCAAATTTCCTGACTTCCCAGAATAGTTTTGAAGTAGGAATTATTGTAAGTCGTTAGTGAAGATGTATTATAAGAAGTGCTAATGAAGCAGGAATTACACTCTTTACTTTTTTATTATTATTATTTGTTATGAGATCATCCTTTGAAGATGTTGCCAAGGCCAAAATATAACTGCAAAGTTAATTTCCTCTTTTCGAGGCAAATTGAAGGCATTTCAGATTATCTATCCAATACAAGCTGGGAAATAGCAACCTAATCAAATCAAGTATGGTTTACATTACAGTCTAGCAAAAAGTACTATCCAACACTTCCAGAAATTAGTCAGATATTTGGGTACAGTAATTTCTGTACAGCAGTAGGCTAGGGCCAAATATGAAATGAAACTCATCGTTAATGTAAAATACCTTTAGCCTATGATGCTCTGAAGACTTTTTCATTAGGTCCTTTCAACAGGGAATCAAACAGCATGTGATTCATGTTTTTGCCTTTTCTGGGAGTGGTTCCCAGTATAGTAATCTTTGCCAACAGGACCAAATCAGAGTCTTTAGGAGCATGTTCCAGATTTAGTACCATGACTCAAGCTACCATCTGGTTTTAAAGGGGAAAACCCTTCTCTGTGGAACTATTAACCTGACTTGTCTCCAGTCTAGACTAATAATTATGTTAAGGATTGAGTCCATTATCCACATAGAATGGGTGGAGGCTCTGATAAACCAGTAATAATAGGCAACAGACTAGTCAGCAAGGATTGTTCTTACCTACTTGCTTTCTTATAAAAGGGAACTTTAGGCTCATTCAAGAATTCTACTTCCATTAGGACTGACAAACCGTGTGCTTAGTTCCATCAAAGGCAAAGGACTGCATTTAGTGTAGTGCCCATAAAACAGGAAATGGAATGTTTTTCAACAAAGCTTGACCTGCTCCTGTAGATTTTTGTCAACACTGCTTTTGTTCAAAATGGGAAGCAGAGTTCCTCTAATTGTACCATTCCAATTCTTCTCATTGCAGCCTTTTATATATTCTAATGGATGCATTCATTTAATATATGATTTGGAAAAAGTGCAAAAGTAAAACAAGCGTTGAGGACTGGAAAGAAACTGGTGACTTTCAGTAGAAAAAAAATAATGTACAGTTCACATCCACAGGGTGACAATTCTGAAATGCGAGTTTCCTAGGCCCCTTTTCAGCAGCAGGCCTTGCACAGGAGTAGTTTTCACTAAGAACAGTATGCAAAGAACTTCTGGCAGGAATCAGTCGCACCAACCTCTCGCCTGACCTGTGGGAGTGGGGGATGTGCTCTCGGGTGCCATCTCCTGGCACTGGGACCATCCACCGGCTGTTCCAGCAGCCCCATTGTGTGCAAAGGGCTCGTGTCCGAGCACACAGGTACATACATGCGTGTTTAGTCTATACCCATTTCAGTCACTCTAGAGTAGCACAGTCCAAGAGTGTCTTTCAGGCTGGTTTTAGAAGCGCATGCTAATGTAGTATTTATACGATCATGTTGGCATTCATCTTTAATGCACGTAGTTAAGGCTACTGTCCAATATCCACAAGAACGAGTTCAAATCCTTTTGCCAACCTCCCTCAGTCTACTCAGAGCTCTTAAAATGTTTTTTCCAATTCAAAAGTGTTAACCAAAGTATCTAGTTGGGGAGAAAAAAACTCTTTATCCCCTCTTGAAACAGGTATGAAGAAAACAGATTTTCAAGCATACTCTACAGTCAAAGGAAAGTAAACTGTATATAGTACTATTAAAAAATATTTGAATTATTTTCTTGCACTATTCTTTCAAATACCTCAAAGAATTGCAAGGAGATTGAGAAGTATTGTTATCACCCTTTTTCAGAGAGGGAAACAAAGAGAGGAAACTAAATTGTGGCTATTTTATTTCTTACAATTAAGAAAATTACTTGTTACTGAAAAGGGAAAAAAAAATTTCAGGAATATGCTGTTTTTCAAATCACCATTTAAAATGGCATATTTGAACTGATTGCTTTCGTATTAATTCAGGATGTTGACATTTTTAAGTAGTTGCACACAAATGTCTAATGAAAGATAAATTTACAACCTCTTTGGAAAATAGTGCTGATATCTAACTTAGCAGAACTATGTCAGAAGTAAGAGCAGTTATCTTCATATATAGTATAAATTCTTGTCATAAATTAACACTACAAAATGAAATACAATCAATTTCATACACAGCCATATGCAAGGGTCCCAGAACAATGACCACTGAACCACTATCAGTCTTCAGCTATCAGCTTAGCTTCGAGTTTGGCTTTCTTTCAATAGCACAAATATATTTAACATTAAAATACCTAAAAAGCTAGAGGCATCATCATCATCATCAGGTACTATTAGAAACAGCAATTTGCATGGTATGTTTCGCTCCTGTGCAGCAACTAAGTTCTAAAAGATGACTATGTTTGTAACCACTATTCAGTTTTATAATGACTTTGTAACAAAAAGTCTTGACAATTCAAAGTGATGTTTTTCTTTCTCTTCTGTTCTCCAAGGTAACCACTCTAACAAGAAGCAACAATCCTAAAAGACTGATCCCATTTAGCGGGCAGAGATGCTCAACATAGACACAAAGGAGATAGAAGAAAAACTCAAAGATGCAGTTAAAGAAAGCAAAGATTACTCTGAAGCTCTTGAAGATACCCTAATGTGAGTAGTAACATAAGAAATGGACATCACTGAAACAAACAAACAAAAAAATCAGTAAAGATCTAGCCACAGGGCTTTGTCTTCCTGAAGATGAAAAGCAGTGTGCTACAGTCCCCACAGAAGGGTAGTAATTGGTGTGCTGGGAACATCCAGTACCCATCCACTCTATAGCCCAGAGGACTGAGCGTATGTTACACAACCTCACCCTTCCCAACAGCATTAGCTTGAACTCTTTTCAGAGTACTGCCTCTGTCACTTTTAGCATGCACTCAAACTTGAGAAAGTGACACTTGCCATAGCACAGAGTTTTCTATGTAGCCCCCAGTGACCTAGGAACAAACCTTCCCACAGCTCACTATAGGAAAGATAAGGATAGGAAGGATAAGCTGATAGGAAAGATAAGATCACCGAGAATGCAGAACAACTGTTTGCACTGTGACAAAGCTAAACTAGATGGTGCCATTCAAAGAGGTTACATCTGACTGAGGGTAGAGTTAGGGCTGTAGTCCCATAGTCAGGCAGGCTGGACACATGGCCAGAGCATTGTATGGCCTTCTTTTGTCAAGCTCACCACACACCTCTCCATTAATAAATAACAATGCCTGTTACAATTTGGCCTTAACAGGCTTTGACAGTTTGAATTTGAAACGAAATTGTACTCATTTTAAATAGTGTCTTGCTGCAATACAAACATAAATATTTAATTATTAATGTATTTTTCAAGACTATATGGATCTCCTCTTGAAATTGCTGGTCTGGGGATTTTTTAAAATTTTCTGTTCAATAACAAACTTTGTTCATTTATTTCCTGTCAGGTAAGCTTGACTGTTCAAGAAAAAAACATTATACTTGCCCTCCCAATACTAACATTCCATTACTGATTCTGCCACCACAGAAAATGAGCAAAGAAAGTTACCAGCCTGTGATTTGGAAAGTCCCTTGCCTGCCATAAGCTGTGCAGCTGTAAATGCAGCTCACCTGCAGGCTCTGTTCCTCATTTGTGAAGCAGAGATAATAGTTACTCCTTGTTCATTTCACAATAGTGTTGAGAAGTAAAACACAGTAAACCTTTAGGAACACTGCGGTCATAAGAAGTAAAGTAGCAAAGGTGAAAAGCCAGGGCGTATTTACTTTCATGGCAGAGCACTACTCTCAGAGCAGTAAGGCAAACACATCCCTGTGTAACAACAGATAGGGTTGGTTCCAAGTGAGATGCATTCAGCCTGTTACTTTTAACATAGTATTGTTTCTGTTGCTAGCTTTTCAGGACACTGTGATCAAATAATTATTGTTTCCTTGGCTGCCAATTATTTTTATTTTATTAGTAATACCGACCTTTGTTTATTCTTCTTCCTCCCATGGGAAATTTCAACACGCCTTCAGAAGGGATGTTGTATGACTCTCGTTAATAATGGGATCTCTCCCTTTCTTCCCAGGAAAGGCTTCTCTTTCCATTTTCCATTTTTTTCCCCTCTATATTTGTAGAGAGGGACACCAAGTCAAAGCTCTGCTGTGTTCACATTCATGTGATGTGAGCAAGATGAACAGATCAGCAGTTCTCACACATTTGCCTAGGAGATGTACAGCTGAAGAGAGTTCATCTCAAACACCATTGCATTTAAACTGTTTGACATTCATTCTGGCAATATTAGCAACAGACCCCATAGAAAAGTGGTGTATACATACACTACTACAGTACATATACATTTTTGAGGGGTTTTTCTTCCCTTAAAGCAGTGAGTGTTTTCTTGGATTTTGCATCCTTCATTTCTTGGCTCTTTTCCTCTTAATTTCCTATTTGTTTTCCCACTACACTCTTTCCTTTCTCACCAATGCATGTATTTTACTATCTGTACCCAATACTGCTCACTCACAGCCTGTTTCTTGGAGTGGCTTTCTATGTTTTAGTTACTCCTCCACCCGCCCACAGATACCTGATCGTCTTCTTTCACATACATAGTTTATTTTGCCTTCTTGTCATGAACTACTAGCCTTTGTCCTAGAAAATCCTTTTCTTTCACTAGGTCATCATGTACTTCTGTCATTCTCATTTGTAGCCCCCAGCTCCACTACTGGCAGCTCCTGCTGACGACAGATGTCTCACAATCAGCTGCAAGCCTGCTCTTGGCTTCAAGCCTGAGGGAAGCTCCAGACTTTTTTCACACTTGCTCTTTGCAGTAGCACTTTTATACAGATGCAGCAAAGTCACCTTTTCTTGAAGTTCAACTTCTTAGAGAATTCCAGGTCTCTCTGCACCACCAAGATTGAATACCTGTAGAAACAGCCTGAGAAAAATTGCAGACAATGCTATCCAGCAGGGTGAGTAAGTATGGATGGCATTTTGCCCTGGAAGTCCTGTTTTGAGCAGTCAGAGCATGTCAGTGCATTATTCCATTACCTAATATACACAGCAGGAGCTCCAGAACTGTGTGCAGATGAACTTTCATCATTCCAGTCTAAGCTATATACATCCTCCCCCACCATCTAGTGCAATACTTTCATCTCTTCCCATGTCTCCTGTGCCATTCAACCTCAGTATTATCTTCTCCTATTCATTTCTTCCATTTACCTTTGGCCAGCCAAAAAGAATACATAATTGTCCAACATGGAGCTAAATGAAAAGAGTCTAAGGTGTGCTAAGTCATCAAGCAACCAGCAGGAAGGTCTACAAATTCAGATTGGCTGGATATTCCAATGCCATACACATTTAGATTGGCCTGGTGCCTATCTATCAGATGCTGGCAGCCAAACACCACAGCCTTGTAACCTGAAACAAATGTCTTAAGGGGCTATGTCTGTACAGATCCAATATGCAAACTAATTGTATCAATTTCTGGCCTGCGTTTTCTGCTGTATCTATGTGCTCCTGAGTAAATAAACCAACACCAAAGGACTTGCTAACTCAGCTCTACGTGATGCTACTGCATTGGCAAGTAGCCCTTAGCAATAGAAAGCCTGTGAACTAAGATAGCAGCTGCTGAGAACCAGATGTCCACGCGACCTGCGTTTGGCAAGAGCCTTACTTTCCACTAGCTCTGGTCTAGTCCTGCAGACTGAAGCCCTAATAGCAGACAGAGTTCTAGAACACATCATCCAATTTCACAGAAACACAGAATGGTTCAGGCTGAAAGGGATCTCCAGAGGTCATCTTCTCCAGTCTGCCCTGCTCAAGCAGGGCCACCTAGAGCTGGTTGCCCAGACTATCTCCAAGTATGAAGACTCTAAAACCTCTCTGGACAACCTGTGCCAGTGCTGGGTCACCCTCACAGTAAAAAAAACCTGTTTATGTTCAAACAGAACCTACTATATTTCAGTTTTTATTTCAGACTTAGTCTTATCCAAAATTAATCCAGGTTACACATTTTGAGATCACTCCAAATGCAATCAAATGGATGTTTGAGAGATTTGCTTCAGCAGCAAAAACATAAGTGTTTATTCCTAGCCAAAACGTTATTGTAGATTTATTCAGTTTCATCTATACAACTATGTTCTGCCACTCTTATTCACAATCAGCAGTACCTGACTTTAACACCGTATTTCTTCAAATGTCTTAATACAGTATAGGCAGCTTTTTCTTCTTCCCTTAGCTGCTTCCAAAAACAGGACACAATGCAAAATACAGAGAACTCTCCAAGCGCAAATATACCACCATACTATGCATTTGTGATGATTTAAACAATTGAAGTATATGTTTCATCCATTCAAAAGTTAGTAATACTACAAATAAGAGATAAAGAAGAAAGATTGATTTATTCCCCTCCATTTGTTTCCCACATTACAGAGATTAAATCCTAAGAATTTAAAAAGCCACAATTAGCATCTGTGACAGAAACCTGAAAACAGCTTTACCAAGATTCATCAAGACAGCCCTTTTCTAGTACTGCTGAAGTCACAGTTATGGTTACAGCTCTGTGGCAGATCATCAGCTGGGACAAGTCACCCAGATCACTCATGAAAATACAGTTCAGTTTGACCTGCAGAATTGCTATCATTGCAGTTTAAAAATTATCAAACCATCTGCAGACAAGTACTACTGATATCATGGCTAGGCTTCGCAAATGAAGATTTAAGAAGGTTCTATCCACATTTGTTGCAAGCACGCTGGTGGCTAATGAGGCCAATACGAGATAGACATGTCCAACTGCAAAAGGCACAGCAGAAAGACTCCTTAGATGGTATACTCTGCAAGACACGATTCTTTCTGCGTTGTCTTTTCTCCTCGACTACTGATATAATTTAGAAATAAAAGACATAAAGAACAATAATAGAAGTGAACAATACATGCCAAACATTTTTAGTCTTCCAAAAAGAGTGAAGAGATGCTAATGAACACTAATGAAAACTCCCAGAATGATGGACTTCAAAATGTCTGTTTTCTCTCTAGTATTTTATTTCTCTTCAGATCAGTAAGAAAGACCTCTACAAGTACAGGCTCTGAGCTTTTGCCATTTTAGTGAGATTTTCTCAAAAACTTAAAAAAGTTTAAAAGCTTCTGCTAAAATGAAACTGTACAATAAAATTGCATCACACCCAAAAGCTTTATTCCTTCAACCTTTAACCTAACAAGTCAAGGAAATTAATTAATTAATCAGCTTGCAAAATGAAGTGTTACTTTTGTGAATACATGAGGCAGAATTTGGCATTCAGAAGACTTCCTGCTAAAGTAGCTTGCTTTATGTAGACAATATTTGTCTTACACTTTTTAACAAAACATAACTGCTATTTTCTGCCCATTAATATGTACAAGTTTTAATTTTAAAGTTCATCAATTTGCATGGTGGTAAGAAAAAAAGAAAAAGGTTTCATCTGACCTTTTTTTTAATAAAATTTTAACAAAATAGCTGTTAACATCCAAAAATGCTTCAGGGTCAATTCCCATAAATTGAGGTAGCATTAATTTAATTTTTAAGTGTAAGCAGGATGGTTTTCCCATACCTGTAACCTTGTTTTTATCATAAACAAGTTGCTTCTTGACTACTTTAAAATAAAAGTAATCACTCCCAGTCATTTTCATACTGAAAAAGTGGTACTGCTAGAGATGTTAGCGTGTCTAAAGAAATAGGAGGGAAAACCAGGAAAAATTCTGGTTACAAATAAAATATGCAAAATGTTCTGGATATAAAATGTCCAGAACAGTATTTAAATCAAATACTTTTCTTTTTTTCAAAATTAAGCAAGACTTAGGAATTCATAAAATACACATGCTAACGAGGAGTCACCAAGCCAAGAGGAAACTCTGTACAGGGAGGTGTGGCTGTCGCCCTGTTAAAGCCAAGATGTCTGAGTCAGCACCACAAAGGTGGCATCTTCATCTATTCAGGAGCCAAAAATTGGGAGTCCTCTCCTGAGGCAGTGCCTAAAGTAGCCTTTGAAGAACAGAACACTACTCACTCCTTTTGAAATGCAGCTGCTGTGGGAGGGGGTATGTTATGCAACACCCAAGCAGTTATAGCACCTGCCAAGTTTTGTGCTCTAGCTTTCAAGATTAGCCCTGTCTCTTTTCTCATGATTATGTAACAAAATTCAAAACTAGTCTTTTGAATAGACTGAAATCCAGAGCAACTTTCTCCCGCATCCAGAGTACCACAGACGTTAGGTTACAACCATGTTGCCTCCTGCCTCTGAACATTTATTTTCTCTTAGTCAGATCTGTGAGGACACAGAGGGTGACTTTGCCCTTTAGCTCCCTTCTCACTGTACTCCAGCCTAGACACTGGCCTGGTGATTAACATATGGTCATGGGAAGGAAGAGACATTGATATGAATGAGGACACACCTGAATCCCATTTTCCTGCTTGTCCAACTAGTCTAACCACTATGCTAACCACTGAATCATGAGCAACCTGGTTTTGAATAACAGTGTTCATTGCTACTCTGTTTTCTTATGTTCATGTTTTTGGCTTTGTTTTTTTTTTAAGGAACTATCCACATACCCACATTGGATCAGTCCCTCATGAGGCTTAGATGGCACATCAACCCATTTCAGATTGGCTTAAGTCCCTAGTTACACATACCAACACCACAATTGCTATGAAGTCCTTCAGATAAATGAGAATATGCTTACAGAATTAAAGTAGCTCAATGACTGTGCAGCTGCTGAGGAGGGTTGGTTGGTGTCAGTCTTAGACGAAACAAGTCATAGGTCCATACATACTTATGTGTGATCTTAAATCTGCATATTTCATATAGTATCAATGATTTTGAAAAAAAATACTGTGAGAAAAAGGCACAATGATTCATTATGCATCATTATGGTTTGCAGATCAGTGTCTCAAGCTGTGGTAAAAACTTTTATTCACCACTTCTAATAGCATTCAAGAGCTTTTATTTAGGACCTAAATAGATTAGGCAAGGTGAACAAGGCAAGCGAATGAACGTTCATTCTTTCTTCTATGTAGAAAGAAGAAAGTAGTCTAGACATTAAAAAAAGTGGTTAGTGGGCTTACATAAAACAAAAATCATAAAATGTCCTCTGACATTGATAACTAATGTAATATTTAAATTACCACATTGATCATGATTTGGCCATTTTACTTATTTTCTAAAAATAAGTCCATGTGGGAAAGAAAATAGATATTGTTTTAAATTAATTTGATTATCATATATCCAAACACTAGTCCTGATAACTCATGCTATGTCTTTTTGCATATCCAAATTACAAAACACTTCCAACAGCAGTCTGTGCAGTAACTGCTCATTTACAAGTACATGATTATCAACTGAACATACAGAGAAGAGGAAAAGAGTTATTTTAGCTACTAACTATAGTTATGTATACAATCTGCTCAGCTTTCTGTATAGGTACAATGTGAAAAGCCTTTTCATTTATTTAATTCCTCATTTTACAGGGTTTCCTCTCCACTCTTGCAATTAAACTTTTTTTCCCCTTTTTCAACAGTCCTTTGCAGCAGCAGTCTTAATGACTTATTCTCTCAAGTCTTAGAAAAGATATTTCCCTTTCTGTCAGGTGTTCCAGGTTCCTGTCATGTCTTCCTCACAACTGTTCTGCCACTCTCCTGGATAGTTCATCTCCCTGCCTCTGCAGTTTAGCAGCTCAGAACTCCATGGCATTGTTCAAAGAAAAACAAAGCACCTGACCAAAAATGCATAACAAGCAACTTTGGCATTATTGATAACTTCATTATTTTTTATACGTCACCACAGTGACTGATACAAATTCTACATCTGTACAGCTTCTGTGATCTACAGATTCTGTGACATGAATTGCAGCACTGACTCATATTTAAAATTAAAAAAAAATTAAAAAAACCTACCTGTATTCATAGTTTCTGACTTTTAATAAACTCTGGCTGAAATATCTGCTTTGAAAGAACCAATACACATTTAAACCACTTTTTTCCCTTACAACAACCTAGCTCTTCTGTGCTACTTCTGCCCTCTTACCACTGTGAGACAGGTTACACCAGACGACAGCAAATTATATACCAAACACCTTATCCTGTTATGCTCTTGCTTTCTTCCCCTGCTTACCCTCCAGAGTTCTTTCATTTTAGACCCATTACAAAGATCTTACATCCAGCTGCGCCACACTAGCACAACTCAAAATAATCCACCTTTAATCTCCCAAGATTCCTCTTGACCCAGCTAATGACAGAAGCAGTGGCGTAAGAAAGAGCAGGTACGATCTGGAGATTATGAGAACACAGTATCTCCATGGTGCTACCCCTAAATGCCTATGGGTTGAGAGATTTCATATGACGACAGTAGCCAAGGTAAAGAAGGGTGAGGTGCTATAATTATGGCACAATCTGGCTGTCAAATAAGGTATTTTCCAACTCTAAGGCAACAGTTTTAAGAAGCAAATTGTGCATTTTAATATACTGAGATATATTAAAATGGAAAAAAAATGCAAAAATACAAGAGTGGATGGAAATCCTGTATAGCTAGCAAACTGTGAAAAAACCCACACACATGGCATTAAAAACTCAAAAATTCTAGTATTATTTAATCCAGAAAAAAATTGCACGAGTTTAAATATTTAAAACTTTGAAGTGAAACTAACAAGGGAAATTACCATCTTCTTTTTTAATTAACTGAAAACAAGAAATGAAATTATGTAATTATCAAGGCTTTTAAATTTAGTATTTACTAAAAACTTCCTTTTAGTACTGTAATTCCATATCAATTGTAATCACACCTGGGGAAAAAAAACCCTAAATATTAATATTTTACTACTAATAAGTTGGGAAATTTAAGATTATAGAATTAAAAAAACACCCTAATCAAATAACTACCAAGTTTCAAAGTAAAAAAGAAATCATAGACAGAAATGCTTTTCTACTATTTTTTTCAGCAATCAGGAATGTATTTTTTAAGGGGAAAAGGAGTTTTTTCCAGAAGTACCAGAATTTAGTCCTCATAAATAACAAAGTGAGTGGACTAATGACCTTAACCTAGTACAGGTATTAAAAATCTTGTGCTCTTATTACTTTGGGAGCTTAAAAAAATGAGATGGAGCAATACAATAATGAATTGGAGAAAATGATTTCATTATACCATATTATATAATTCCTTAATTCCATGCAATCCACCATAATGAATTGTTCTCATAAAATATTGCATATTGCATTTTATAGCACTGATGAGTCAATAAAGATGAATAGGAATAAAATTCTGCAGATGAAATTGGTATTTCTTCAGGCAACCAAACTGCTAAATACAGGTTCTGTTATAGTGATTTACCAAGGAGAAAACTCAGTTTATGCTAAATATTTTAAAAACTCATTTATACTTATGACTGCAAAATAAGTAGTTCTGCCCTTCCCTCTGCTATATTCCAGGTCAGGTTTGGTACATCCAATATATAATGTAGTAATAAAAAAATTATGATACATTTTTTAATCAGAACCTGTTGTACCTATGAATTTATAAGTTTCAGTACACAATTGTAGCCAAGTTGCTACAGGAATCATGCCAGTTACAAACTCACCTACCCGGTCAGGGTCTAAAAGGTCTGATTATCAACTTCCTTAGTTACCTGTTGCATGAGCTTCCCAAGGCTAGGGACAAACAAGTGTGACCAGGGTCTGCGACTCTGGAATTCCTGCCATGCTGGTTTGACCCTATCCATTACACTGCTGTTACTTGCAAAGTGATCTATCAGAAAGATGTTTCCATTTTATTTATTTTTGGTACTCATTAGATTAAGTCTGAATTTCAAAATAAGAAAGTCTTCCTTCAAGAAAAATAAGGCGAGTCAACAAAATCAATTAGAAGAAGACCTTTAAGTGAGATTAGATTTTGTCCAGTGACTTAAGGAATGTTTTGCAAACCGTACATAAACTTAGTAAAAATATTTACCTATTAAAAAAAAAAAAAGGCACCAGTTGTGAAAGATATCAAGGAGCTAAAATTTCTGCTCAAAGTAAAAAGTGAGGTTAACTATATATAGATTCCACCAGTTTACTGAAATCAAGAATAACACCGGTTCTAAACATTGTTAGAGCAGAAAATTCTAAAAATGACATGGCAGAACTGTGATAAAAACATCCTACAGAGATGCCTACAGAACCACTAGTTCATACTCTCTGTATGACCTGAAGCACTTCCTTTGCCTACAGACTTGTTAATAACAATGGACAATAACGTCTGCATGTAAATACACAATAAATACAGCCAAAACAGACATTCAGTGTGCCACACTGGACATTAGCTACATGGAAACAGACCCCCAGGACCCTGAACATCTCATCAGCTGGACCAGCACAGCTGGATTGATGCTGAAACCAGGACTGACAACACCTCGGGGATGAACCCTGGAACCAGGACTGGTTCTCTCTTTTCCCTTTCTTTTCCTTTTTCTTTCTTTCTTTCTTTAATTCATGTCTTCCTCTTTAATTCCTCTCCTTCCTTTCACCCCTTATGTAGTAGGTGTAGGAATTAACACAACTTCCATTCCAAGTGTGTAATTTACTAATAAAACTTCCTGTTTGTTTGTGGGCCCTCTGAGTTTTGTTGTTGCTTTCGACCAAATAATCATTTAAGAATCTTAGGCGCTCCCTTCTCTTTAACTAAGGGATGGGTCGCCATAGAGATTCAACAGTGGGATCAGAAAAAATAATTTTCACAATTCGGGGGTAGGGGAGGGGGCTGTTTTTTCATAACTTCCTGATAGATTCCTTGTGTCCCCTATGTCAAAGCAAAAAAACCCACCAGACCGAAAAAAAAAAAGAAAATCAGCTAACGATGTCAATGCCCCGCTCGGCGCTCGGCCGCGCTGCCCGCGGGTTGCCCGCACACCGGGCGCCCAGCGGCCCAAGGGACCGGCCGGCCGGGGCTCCCCGTCCGGGCGGCGCTTCCCATTGGCTGCCGAACATTGCCGAGTGCTCTCGGGCTTCTCCACCCCGTCGCCGGAGGCGGCAGAAGGGGGGGAGCGGCTCCATCGCGGAGCGGTGCATTGTGGGGCGGGAAAGGAGAGTCGCTGCTGAGCTAGGGCCGCCATCTTGGCTGCGTCCGGACTTGCTCCTGCTCTTGGGGCCTGTTCCTTCTCCTTGCAGCTCAAAGCGCTGGGAAGGGACAGGACGAGGGGCTATATCGGGGGGTGCTGATGCGTGCAGAGCCTCCTCGCACCTCTCCCGGGCGCCGCTAGCGAAAGGGGCAGGGGTGGTCGAGCGGTCGTCGGCGCGGCCTCTCCTCTCCGCCGGGATGGGTCGGTCCCGCAGTCGGAGCTCGTCCCGCTCTAAGCACACCAAGAGCTCCAAGCACAACAAGAAGAACCGGAGCCGATCGCGGTCTCGCTCCCGGGAAAAGGAGCGGGCTCGTAAGCGCTCCAAGTCCCGGGAGAGCAAGCGGAACCGGCGCCGGGAGTCCCGCTCCCGCTCGCGCTCCAACACGGCCCCCTCCTCCCGCCGCGACCGGGAGCGGGACCGCGACCGCGCCTCCTCCCCCCCAGACCGCATCGACATCTTCGGGCGCACGGTGAGCAAGCGCAGCAGCCTGGACGAAAAGCAGAAGCGGGAGGAGGAGGAGAAAAAAGCGGAGTTCGAGCGGCAGCGGAAAATGTGAGCTCCGGGCCTGGGCTGGGGACGAGGAGGGAGTGAGGGATGGGGGACGAAGGGAGGTGGTCTGCGCCCTGGTGTCTTTCTCTCCGTGTCTTTCTCCTGCGAGAGGGCCGCCTGCCGCTGGGGTACAGGCGTTCGGGCCTTCGCTGAGGCCTAATGAGAGCCGGTTTTCCCGCCATCCGCCCCTTTCCCAGAGCCCGGCTCCCTCAGGTGCGTTCGGAGCCGCCCACTCGGGGGCGAGCCCCCCGCACGCCGCCTCCCCAGCGCCGGCTCTGCCGCTTCCCATCCGCCGGCGCTGCTCTCGCTGCTGCGCTGCTCCCAAACTTCCCTGTGCGGCGAGGCCGCGGCGCCCGAGGCTTTGTGCTGCACCGCCCGCCCCTCCCCGCCCTGGCGTGGGGCTTCTTGTACGTCGAGCGGAGACATCTGGAGTTGCTCGGCTGAGGGTTTCAAGAAGCACTGTGAAGCTATTATATTAACACCGAGGGATTATTTTCTTGGCAAATGGGATAGTGACAGCCGGTGACTTGTTTTGTTTGAAACTTTGTCCCTTTTCAGTTTACATTGTGGGGAGTGTGGCTATTTGTTGAGTCTGCAGAGATAAATTCTGTTTTAATAAACGTTGGGTATGCACTGATGTTTAGCAGCATAATAAGTTATGAAACAGACCTTTAAGCAGCACAGAGGAGAATGGTTTGAACAGTTGTGATCAACTGATTCTTCTTCGAATGCTACCCTTGCTCACTGGACCACCTAGACCAGAAATAGCACTTGTTTGTATGAGTGAAGTCAAGTACTCCTGTTAATTCTCTGGTGGAACTTTGAGTTTTATTTCAGCACTATTGTTCTCATGAAATATTACTTGACGTTCAGAAGGCTGAGTGAGCCCGAGTTATCACTTTCATGTTTGTTTGTTGATAATCTCCTTTGCTAACTTGAGATTTTGACAGCAGTGTTGTCAAAAACTTACATAGTAACACAAACACAAGTTAAAATTGAAGGGTTTGGAGATATATTTGGTTTATAATTTTATTCAGTACCTAAATTAAAGAAATATTCCATCCATTCCATATCTTCAGTGATGAACTGGAATGTGCTTAACAATTTGAGAATATAGTGAATAGTTTATTTTAGTGTTTCACAGCTGGTTTAGTTCATATGTAAGTACATTTTCTATTTAAGTTAGTTTTAAAATTTTAAAATGCTCATGAAGTCTGTGTAGGAGGAATGTGACATTTGAGCGATATTTGCTACAGAATAGTAGACTTTTGAGGAAGAATCAGTGTTGGAAAAGATTGAGCATGAAATTTTCATACTTCTGGAATACCCGTTAATTTTAAAAAGAAAAAGCAATAAGACCTAATACAGTAGAAAAGTATGGTATTTGAGTAAGTCATCTGTAGATAGCATTACGTATGTTAGTGTGGACTCATATTAGTGAAGGAAAGAAGTACTTTCTTGCTGACTGAATAAACTAGTGGACAGTTCATATATTGAAAGTGACTTTCTTCTTCTCGTGTCTGTTCAAATCTTAATACATAGCCTAACTTCTGTGCTTTCCTATAATGTCATTTTCTGTAAAGGCCTTGCAAGTATGACTTTTTTTCCCCTCAGAAATTTGCTGACATAAAAGTGGTTTCTTTTCTGCAGATTTCATAAAATTAGTCTTCAAGAAGTAAATAGATCATACCAAAAATACTTTTTTACTTTAATGACTTATCTTTTGCTCTGGAATCATCGGTAGGCCAGGATGATAAAGTTATACCTCTGTACGAAATACTGTAAGTTCATGTGATTAAAAAGAAATAGTATAAACTACAGAATAAATCATTGAGATTTATATCTGTGTTTATAATTGAATTTCATTGATGAGGTCAAAGGCATTGTAATATCATCATTGCCTATAAGTGTTAAAAAACACATTTGATTGGTTTAATTAAATTTAAATGGAATTTGTTGGGATGAGAAGAATGAAACGAATGAGTACATCATCCATTACTGAGCATATTTAAAAATTTATTTCAGACATGAATGTCATGGGTATTTTTGTAACTATGCACTATCTTTATTCAATTAATTAACTTTTGTTCTGGATTTCCCAGTGTTAAACATAAAGCTATGATAGTTGAATAAAACACGAGAATATGAACTTTCTGACAATTTCTTTCTCTAGAACAGCCTCTTAGGTACACTAAGCAGTATTGGTAAAGGACAGTGAGAGTACTCATTGCTGAATAAAACCTTGTAAGAGGAAATGAAAACCTTTTAAAATAAAAGAATATTTACTATATAAAGGATGTTTTAAAAATTGTCCAAAAAGGGTTGTGGCTTGGCAGAGATACTGCTGTATCAGAATGGGGGTGTCGTATTTTTCTGGATGGTGATAGTGGTCTAGGTTTTTTGTTTGCCTTTTGTTGTCTGGTCTTTTTCTGAAAAAATCACCTCAAAGTATTTTATGTCAATTTTGGAATAGTGAATACTGGCCTAATGTGTCCCCAGGTAAGATGGCTGTCTCTTGAGGAATGTAAGACTAAAATTTGTGTTCTCAGGCCGAATGATTGAGTTGAGCGTTCCAAAATTTTTTACTGAAGTTAACTTGCTTGAGTACACTTCTGAAAAGATGACACGTGAAAAGGGAGAATTGGGAGCCTTTCAGCTCTGTATTTCCCATGCCTATCTAGATCAGTAGTCCATACTTCGTCATTTCCCAAGGTACATCTTTGCAAATTGTACCTTGGGAAATCTAAAAGTTGGTAAATCCTGTAACTCTTTTTTTAAAATTAGTTGCTTTCCAAATAAGATAGATTAGGAAAGGTTTTCCAAATGAGATAGGAAAATGCAAGCGTTATGAAAACGACAGGATATGAAGATATTGCAATTGTAGTTGTTATTCTAAACCATGCATTTTTGTCACTAACAATCCAGAAGATAAGTTTTATAAGATTGTTCTGTACTTCACAGAATACTTAAAGTGGAAGTTAAATGTCAAGTTTAAAAGCAACATTCTTCTCCACAAAGCCCCTAATAATTCCAGATAAATAGCACTATGTAAAATACAGCTATACAGTATTCACTGTTCATCTTTGGATATGTAATTGCTGTCTTGTACTAGTGATCACTACCTGGAATTTTTTTTTCCTGCATTTGGTAATTAAACTGCAAATCTAGCTAAACTCTTTGTACCCTTAATGAAAACTTAAAACAGCAGTCAGGCTAAGTGATAACACTCTGCTGCTAAACAAAAATAAAGACAAGATGTTTGAAAATGTTTTCAAAACTCGGAACATGGAAAGTTGTAGTTCACAAGGATTTATTTAGCGCTTGGTATTGGTATAATTTATTTTGGATAATTACAGTAGGACAGAGTACTGCAATAAAAAAACTTAAGGAGAGCTGAGGTACTCAAAATGTGATAGGTAAATGATTGGATAACTAGATTACAGGTATACCACTGGAATTCTAGTTAAAATATTAAAATCACAAATTTTATTGCTTCTGTCTTCTATTTTAAGTTACTAGTGATGAGTTTGGTACCTCTGAGGTGGTAACTTTAAGGCAAGATTTTACAGGATGTTATTGCTACACATGGCTGAAAATTGAGACCATTTGAATTCCTAAGGATAGTCAAAGTTGGGTGGGGTATGGATTTGGGGGGGGGGCATTGTGGTTGTTGTTTTGTGTTTTGGGGGGGTGTTATTTGTTAGTTTGGGTTTTTTCCCTTTTTTCCCCCCTAATTATGATGAAGAAGTGGTAAGATTAGGTATTCTTAGTCTTAGTCTGTTAGTATGTATAGAGATGCTAAGTATGATTTGATTTGATTCCCTATAGTAGGGCTGAATTGATTCCCTGTAGTAGGAACACTGATTGCCTGAATATTCACTTTCTTTAAATGTAGGTCAAAATATTCTTTATGTATATAGTTCGTGTATAAGATATAAAACTTTTCAAAAGTTATTCAGTAGCGTGGCTGATGCTGGGTGTTGAAGGAGTTCGTTTCAGTGCAAACATTCTTTATTGATTAAAAAGGTAATCCTCATGTTTGCATTTTGCAGTCGTCAACAAGAAATTGAAGAGAAACTCGTAGAGGAAGAAACTGCTCGAAGAGTGGAAGAACTTGTGGCTAAACGTGTAGAAGAAGAGTTGGAGAAAAGAAAGGATGAAATTGAGCGAGAGGTTCTCCGCAGGGTGGAGGAGGCTAAGCGCATCATGGAAAAACAGTTGCTCGAAGAACTCGAGCGACAGCGACAAGCTGAACTTGCAGCACAAAAAGCCAGAGAGGTAACGCTCGGTCGTTTGGAAAGTAGAGACAGTCCATGGCAAAACTTTCAGTGTTGGTTTGTGCCTCCTGTTCGGTTCAGAAAGAGATGGAATACAGCAAATCTAATTCCCTTCTCATATAAACTTGCATTGCTGCGAAACTCAATTTCTAGCCTATTCAGAGGAGCTCACTGATATTTAAACAGTTATTCTCCTAAAACCTGAACAAGGATACTTGATTTTTAATGGAACTGACCTACATATTTCAGAATTGTTTGAAACTTTTGCCATGGCTGCAGGATTTATCAGCAGTCCTTTCATTTTTGGGGAAGGGTATTGAAAAACTTGTAATTATGTATCCTTCATTTGTTTCATTTTGTTTACCTAGACTGTAAGAGGCTTTTGCCTTCAGTCAGGCAAAAAGCAGGGTCCAGCAGCGATCTGCAGTACCTGTCTTTAACAAATAGGTTTCTTATTCTTCATTTTAAAATGAACATTTTCCTTGAGCATACATTGGACTAATTCTGGGACTTCGAGCATAAGCCCATTCACGTCTTCATGAAGGATCTCTGTCCAAATCATTATACCCATTCTTAATAACTACTAACAACTCCTTTTTTTCTCCCTAGAAGTTATAAAAGAGCAGGTTGCCCTTGTCTGAAGTCAAGCTGAACGTGTGACTTGGGTTTTTGGGTTTTTGGATTTTTTTGTTTTGTTTTGTTTTTTTAATCAGCAGCTGGAGCAGAAGCTGAAAATGTCTTTCTGTGAGACAGTAATTTGCTACTAAAGGCTTTGATGCCTGCCTGCACCAATCATTCCAGGATCCAAAAGTTTCAAAACAAACTTCAAACTGTAAAGGAAATCTGTGCTAAATAGTCATAAGTGTTGAATGCTTTTTTCATTCTCTACCTCCTACACAGTTTATTTTAAATTAATATTTTGATTGGCTTACAGAAGGAGAGACAGTAGCAATGCAGCTTTCCCCTTCATACTAAATGTGACTTGTCAGTTACATAGTATCACTTAATTAAATGAAAACAAATGGAATGCTGAGTTACAGTAAATATTAAAAATATTAAATTATACTTTTTTTGCAAATTCAGACTTTAATATGAGAGAGTTTACATTGAAATTACATGTTCATAGTCAGAAAATTCTTCATATATAGATAGAGATTTTCATTTGATCAGATGGATGACTCTTTTTAAAAAGTATTTTTGCTATTGTCAATATCATGTGGAGAAGTCTCATCAGTTCTTTGTAACATATAATAAACCTCCATGCCTGGAGTGAAGTGTGCTAGCTAGTAGCTCGTTACTAGTCATAGTAAGAAGTTTTCATATGCTTGCTTTGTTCGTATTAACTTTTTTTTCTTACACAGACACAAACCTCTGGCTAACTTTAAATCCTCCAAATATTAAAATAATTTGGATATATATTATGTGAACTGAAACACCTCAAAAACTTTCACGCAGTCTTCATATTTGAGTTGCATAACAGAGTTCCATAAAATTCACCAAGAAAACAACAATTGCAAGGCTTTATTTCCTGATCTTGCCTTCCCTGGACTCCTGAATTCCAAGTTCATACTGCAAACGACAGTTTCAGCTGTCTTAAAATTGTCAAAATACTGAATGTTAAGTCCATTCTCCCCATGAAAGAAGCCCATAGCTCCATGAAGTATGGATTACCATTTGTATTTTTCACTAACAGTAAATGTATTTTTCTTATTAATTGTTTGCCTTAGGAATGATTTACATATTTTTGTTCCTTCTTACCATAAACATCTGCATTCCTCAGCTCAGCCTTCCTTGTATGTTGTTTCTTTATAAATGGTTGAGCTGCTGATGCAGGTATTGCCAAGCTAACAGTACAAATCATTTTAAAGAGGAAGCTGGCGCGTATGGCAGCCGAGGAGCACACTCTGCAGGACACTGGACAAGACAGTAAATATTCAACTTTTAATGCTGATTAAAGGAGTATAGGTAAAGAATACGTAGGTATACTTAATTGGTGAGACAAACTATTCACTTTATTTATATTTTCTATATTACTTTTTAATTTGGTAAATACTATCCAGTTTTTGTAGTTGTCCTTGTTGATTTGTGTGATATTAAAATTCTAGTAATAAATTGTCAGGATTCTATGATTAGGGAGGGTTTAGTTGGTTGCTGTTTGGACTGGGCGGGATGATTTAAATTGAGTAGTAGAAACCAGTTTTAGTGGCTGCACAGTTTACCATTGTGAGACAAAATAGGTGGCTGTAAAGCTGCCACTTTAAGTCAGTTCACAAAAGAATTCTGAGAAAGATTAGTGAACATGCAGAAATGAATATTTTACTTTACTAACATCTTGCCCTGTCCTCCCCTTTAGGAAGAAGAGCGTGCAAAGCGTGAGGAACTAGAGCGAATACTGGAAGAGAATAATCGAAAAATTGCAGAAGCACAAGCTAAACTGGTATGTGAAGATGTAGATAACCATTTTGTAGGGAAATACAGGTGTCTGCTAGATTTGAAACACAGTTGAACAAATCCACGCTTTCTAGAGTTTAACTTACCTATTGTTGGTTGTATCAGTAGCATTGCTCTCCTTCCCCTGAGCATAAAAGACCAGATCCTTAGCAGTAACACTATAGTTTGGATGCAGTTAATTTAGAGGGAAATTGCTACCTTCAGAATTTAAAAAATCCATTTTAACTATAGCTCACGGGGAAGGTCGAAGTAAGTTTGCAGACATGTTCAGCTTCAAATGACTAATTCTGTTTCGTTGAGCAGGACAAGTACAAACTGGATTTGAGTCAAGTATAACGTTGATGTAGAAGTGCTAAAAGGGACTTTCAGCATAAGCTTAAGATGTCTAAGTTAGAAAAGTCTAGCATATGTTGGTCTTCAAGACCATTTAATCAGGTGCCTGCCACATGAAAATATTTAATAGGATTTAGCTGATTCTAATCATTTGATGATAAGCCAAACTAAGCGTCTTCTAAGTCCTGATTGAACTCTATCAGTTTCAATTGCCCAGGTAATTACACCTCTTTCATGTAAAAAGGAGGCTTCTTAAAACTCTTTGCTTGAACTACACCTGCTTTAGATCTCTTTCTGTTTTACCCTTTTCTCAACATTATATGGTCGAAACAGGACATAAAGAAAATTTAAAGTATGAACTGATGTAATGAACAAAATAAGCACCTTTAGAAAGACCACTGGAAGAGTTGTAAGAACCATTGGTCAGTGTAAGGACTGACTAGTTACAAATCAAGTAAAGATGGGTTTGGATTAGGAGGGGTTTTTGGATGGGTTTTGGAGCAGGGAGACCTCTGCTTGAAGATGTGTTACTTCACTGTGCCTACATTTTACACGTCGGGATATCTTTAGATATCTGTTGTCTTCCTTAATTAAATATACAGTGTTGTTTGCACAGCAGTGCTGAAAAATATGACATGTAACCACTCAAGATTTCAATACATTAGCTGTAGAAAGTTCTCAATGTTTCTTATAAACTCAATTCAAATAACCATTTTATAAATAGTTTCACTGAAACCAACTATGGCATCTAGCTCAGGCAGAACTGCTTACATACCTATGCAGGATTGGACCTGTTTGGAAGTTAATATGGACTTGTAAATTGCTTTTATGACTACAAAATATGCTGGCCTAAATTTTATCATTTTCTTACATAGGCTGAAGAACAATTGAAAATTGTTGAAGAACAAAGAAAGATTCATGAGGAGAGGATGAAACTAGAACAAGAGAGACAACGTCAGCAAAAGGAAGAGCAAAAAATTATCCTGGGCAAAGGAAAGTCTAGGCCAAAACTGTCCTTCTCCCTAAAAAGCCAGGATTAAATTTCAACTCTGAACTCCTAAAAGAAAAAAAAAAAAAAACAAAAAAAGGAAAACAAAAAAAACTTTGTATGGTAGCTTCATGTTGAAGTGTTTTTGTTTTTTTTTTTCTTCTCAATTTTTTTTTTGTCTTTTTTGAAAGTTGGAAAGTTAGCTTGTTCTAATAGGGGCTGTGCTCTGCAATTCTTATTTTTTTTTAAACTTCCATTAAGTTAAACCCTTATCAGATCATCATTGCCTTTTAGAGCATAATCTGTTTTCATGAATTTTGTTTCTGTATTGGTGATCTGAAGCAAGTCATGTCACTTCATGAATTGTGGATGATCTAATAAGGTTTTACTGACCTACTAGTCAGAGTTTGACTCTGATAATTGACGGAACTTTATATTGGGTATTGCTGACTTTTAATGTTTTTTTTTGAAGTCAGTAAATACATGAGTAAATTGCCATAGTATTACTGGACCTCTGCGGTTTATTGTTAAATCAGTGTCCTATGATACTGTCCCGTTGTTGCGCTTGATGTTCCTGATACAGGTAAGGAAATAGTTTGTCATTTCTGCTATGAATACATAGAGAGCAGTATTGTCTCTGTTAGATTTGTTTTTATTACATTGACAGCATTCAACCAGCGTTCCCCATTGTGTAAATAAACCAATTTGCTGAATAAAGTGAAAGTCTTAAATTCATATGTTTAAGTAAATTTTTTTAGTACACTTCTATAAACAGCTATAAGAGTGACAATTCACATTATTAAATTCAAGACTATAGTGGTATTTTTTTAAATTTTGCTTTAAACTATTGTGGCTTCTCCTACTTATAATGCAAAATTTCACACAGTAAAAAAATCCCTGCAGTTGTGAATGTTTTTGATGGCTTCTGCTGTTTTTATGAATGTTGGTTTTTATTCTGACAGAGACTTATTTCAGCTGTAGTATCATGTTTAAACGGCTGTTCGGCTTACTGCACTCAGACCGGTACTTCGATATCTAATCCCCTTCGGTTCACCTCATAATATAGTATATTGTGTAAGTTAAGGTCATTACCAAATAATGAATCTGATGGATCCTCAAGGATTTAAAAATGGAAGTTTTTTCTCCCAAAGGACTGGACTGGCTAGTATACTTGAAGTGACAAACAGAAAGTGAGACTCTGTCTAAATATATTGTTTTAGCCAGAAAGCAACTGTTATTCATATACAGATCTTGAATATTATCCATTTATATATACAGGTTTTATTTTGAAAAATGAAACTACAGATTGAAAACTATATATAAATCCCCTTTTTGTATATAATTCTTCTACCAAAACTTGGATTACTATAGCTTGTCCAGTTCTAAAACTTTCTTTTCCTGTCAGCGTGCAACATCTGTAGTAACCATAAAGTGAAAGTTACCAATAGTTGCCTGAGCATTTGAATGTCACTGGACAAAGTCGGAAGTAATTCCTGATATTCCCAAAGGGTCTGTTTCTGTAGATTTGGCAAATTAAATGTGGGAGCAAGTTGAGTGTGCCACTGAAAGCAGTATTCAACGTGCTTTGTATGAAACTGGGGCTTGGGGGACAGACTGATGTGTATCACTTTGTCCAGCATGTCAAGAAAATGTGAAGACGGTAAAATACCTACACTATTATTGTACTTAAATTTGCCTATATATTGTATTACAAAAGAAGGTTAAAAGTTGCTTAATGCATAAAAGCAAAAGCTGAAGCCAAATAAATCATGTATGTGACCTGTTGGCAGGAGCAGGCTGTATTTAAAGATCAACTGATACCTGTATTTCTAAAACAGAAAACATCCCCTGTTCCCTTATGAGAAACAAGCTATTAAAAGTCAATACTCAAAACAGACCTATGCAGTTTCATTTCCTCTTCTAAAAGCAAGAAGCTAAGTAATCATGTATGCAGCTGTGGTATCAAGCATTTTGTTCTGCATCACATAATTTGCTGCTAAATAGCAACTTTTGTTCTCCACATATAACATTGTGTAGGCTTAGATGTTAGTTACAAGGTTATTTTCAATCACACCTCTAGGGCTTCCTTGGACAAAATGCTCATTCCTAATGAGATTGCCCATTCTGCCTTTCCCCATTTCATACCTGTTTCTCTTTCCCCTGCCCTCAAAAAACAGCTAGGGTTTTGGGTTTGCTTTTTTTTGTTTTGGTTTGGTTTTTTTCCCTCTGTTGGGGTAGGAGTTCAGTTGATGGAGTCTCTGTCTCTGCTGTCCTAAAGCATTCTGTGTTTCTGAGACAGTTCTTTGTAGGTTCAGTGTGGGCGAATGTTACATTTGCATTGCGCTGCGGTTTTCTTTCTTTTTAAAATTATTGTAGGACTTCAGGGATAGTGATTTCTAGGAAAGTGGAGGTGTGCACAGTTTGGGAGGGGGATAAATTGACATTTGATTGGGAGAACTTGGCATGTTCTTATATTCCCATGGAACTTCATGCCTGTTTAGGCTGACATGTGGTGTTTAAACTGTGAGCTCCTTTAATGCATCTTCAAGAGGATATTGGCCTACCTAGAGAAACTGCTATTGGTGAATGTGTTGGGTGTTTATTTTTATTCCATTACTGTTTGAAGTTTCAACTTCAAATTTTGGTTAGACAGTTTTTAGTTTGTTCTGGGGTTTTGTGTGTTGTTGACTCACCCAGGGAGGCCAGTAGGCATTTTTGTTGCCACCTACCTTGAGCAGTATTCATTTCCCTTATAACAGAAGAGATCTTTGTTTCCCTAACCCCTGTTCATAAATGTCCTGGATAATTATTATAATACATAAATGTCCTGGATAATTATTATAATACTGAACAGTGCATCTGTCTGGCAAAGGCAGGAGCATGGAAGGCCTTAGAGCAGCATGCTAAACATGTGCTCTTACTTTGGCAATTTGCTAATTCCCATGTTTGTTTATCATTGTTTTTCCAAGTACAAGTGGAAAGCTGACTGCTGTGAAATGTATTGGAGGGGTGGAGTCCTTAACACTTAGCACAGCAGAGACAGTTGGGTCTTTGAGATATCTAAACTGCCAAGCAACAGCGTACCTATGTATAATCTCACTAAATGTATAATCTAACTAAAGTATCAATAGTTCATCCATTGCTATCTTGTCTTGAAAAAGAAGGATTTACCTTTGATGTCTCTCCTTTTCTCTTTAGCTTTGTGCCATCTCATACACCTCAACCTCTCTATTTCCATTGCTGACCTGAAGCTGGTAATCCCCTTTGTGATGCCATTAACGTGTGCCATTTTTTGGACGTACACCAAATGTGGAGGTGTTGGTTATTCACTTTAAACTGCGTGCAGTGTCTCATTTAAACATTTTCAGAGCATTTTGGATCTTAACTCTGTCATTGCAGGGTCTCGGTGCAAGTGCAGGTGAAATTCAAGTTAATAAACGCCTTCTGGGCTGTGTTACACAGGGGATTGTTTTCAGAAGAGAACTGTAGAGCTGCCTGTGTGCCTAAGGCTCATTTCCAAGGCAGGAGGATATGGTTGAAGTGCCTGGTTTGGTATGGTTTCAGACTGACAGGCTGGTCTGGCTGGAGTTGAACCATGACTTTCATGCATCTCTATTCCATTCTCATGCTGGTGCCACCAAACATGCATTTCAGGGTTATCTCCATCTCCCTATCCCACCCTTTTGCTTGCCCGCTGAAGAGTGCTGAGCCTCTTGATGATTCTGTACTAAACAACCTCATGCTTCCGATCATTCTCACTGGACTGACACTTGAGAATCAAGGGTTATGCTGATTCAGCGTCAGCTCTGCTCGACAGGACATGAACCCCCTTTTATAATAAAGGGATGGGTGTGTGGAAGCTTGATCTCAGGTCCTTTTTCCTACCACTCATATCGCAAACCACAAAATAATGTAAATATTTTTGGTTTTGCAGAGTGGTACTGAGAATTGGTATAAAAATAAGTCAAACAATTAAAATGCATGGTTAGGGCGTACAAACTTCGTTTCTGATTTTTATAAGGCTGCTTGAATTCTATTGGTTGTATTTAGGAGGAGCCAAGCTCATTTTCTAAGAAGCTATGGTTAACCAAAATTGCAGTTATAAAATAGACCTGGAGAAGGCAAATTAACATCTAGATATGTATGTACTCTACCATAAGTGCAGAAAATGCATTGTTGTGGTGTGAATGATATATTAAGAGCTGTTTCAAGTATCTGGCACACTTGCCCTTTGGACAAATTATAAAGAATCCATTTAAGTCAGTAAGCGTCAGTTATGATAATTTCTCTTTATTAAATGTAAAAGTAATTGTATCCATTAAGTTATATATTTTTGACTTTTAAAATTGGTACATTTTTAAGTAATGATTGATCATGGTGAGCTTTTCCACTTAATAAAAAGATTCATGTCCCGTATATTCTCATTGCCGATGTTTAGACTGATGTTTAAAAGATAGTCAGGGATTGTGAGCCCAATCCTGATCCCATTCAGATTAGCTGCCTTTTATTATGGATTTTGTAGGACCAGAGCAAATGTCTATGTGATTATTGGCTACATCACTATCTAAAAGAAGGCGAAAAGGGTCATTCAGTGATAAACCGAATTTTTGTTTTAAGCCTGGCTGAGGTACAGGAAATTTAAGCGATGCAAACGACAGAGTCCCAGTTTTTCAGTGAAGGAAAGGGATAGGTGGGTCTCACCTGCTCGCTGGCCGTACTCATCCATCCATCCGTCTGTCCATTTGTGTGTCCATCCTCTCCCGCAGAGCCGGACCGCCCGGGCGCCGGGGAACCGCGGTGCCGTTCCTACGGCCGCGGCAGGATTTCCCCCAGCAGCCTGTCCCCTGCGAGTTCGTATGTCAGGAAACCCCGTTCCCTGCGAAACCCGAAATGTCTGCCGGAACCTCCTCCCGAAATAGCCCTCAGAGAAGACGCGGCCGACGCCGATTTCTAACTTCCGAACATCTGTCATCTTTTTTGCTTTAAAACCCCCGTCCCCAAGCTCTACTCTCACGTTTCCCCCGGGTCCGAGGCGATCCCTGCTGCTTCTCGGAGGCGAGACGGGAATGTTGGAGGCCGATGCAGCGGGCGCAGGGTTCGGGGATCATGCGGGGAGCGCGGTCGCAGCGCGACTGCCCGGGGGCTTCGCGCCGCTGCGGCCCCTCCGAGCGCCGCCCGCTCCGGTCCGCCCCCCGGCTCTTGGTCCGGCCCGGTCCTGCTCTCAGCCGTAAGCACCTCCGCGGCGCTGAAAGGGCCCCCCGGCCCGACCCCAGCCGCAGGGACCGGTCCCTTGGCCAAAAAGGGTGACCTGGGTGGAGTAGCTACCGAGCCCCCATTTCTTTGGATGTCTTAATCTTCGATGCTTAGGTTATTTCGGAGATGAAGTGTAGTTTTTCCTCTCAGTTCTTACTTAAAAGTGATTTTATTAACGCAATTTTTTATTAACTTACAGTGTGCATCGGTAGGATGCCGGACGGTAGTAAAACAGCTGTATTTGCGTAAAATGATTAGCCGCTGGACAATAGGCGTCGTGTGATATATTTAGATACTGGAGGATATTTTCAGACAATACCAAGGCTCTTCATTTCCTCTGGTTTACTTAAAGCAAGGATACGGAGAGTTAGAGGTCACAGTTTACTCACAGCTTTTACAAAACACCGCTCCTAACATTTTGCATCTAAACAAACAGAACCAGCAGTATCACAAAACTGAGGTAGACCTATTTTACACGTCTCTGTTGCTGGAAGCATTTATCGGGCTCCGTGTTTACACTGTCTCACGACCGGCAACACACCACACATTTGTTTAAAAGTTTAATAATTAAGTACTTTCCTCCCCTCACTGGCGAAGCTCTCCTTTGATGCCCCTTGTAGTGCATAGATACCCAAGCTCTGTCTCCCACTTGAGCGCTAAGTTTCCGTCCCGGGAATCAGATCCTTTTCCACCAAATTGGGTTGCCGGATCTGCAATTCCTTCCTCACTGCAAATTAAATTTAATTAAGCAGTTTACTTAAAACGTATTCGATGTTTTCTGTGAAAAGCAAACTGATTTCCTTGTTTCCTTAGGTGGTAGATTTCATTAGAGAACTACCAAACACAACACAAAATCTATGGGGCTTCGAGCGCACCTCAAATTTCTTTACCCTCTGTTGCGAGCGAAAAGAGCGGGCTCCGCCAGGCTGAAGCACTGGTTTAGTTAAAGAGGTGGAAAGAGAACACTGGCTTCCAAAATTGATCCGAGAAAGAAATTACAGTGCCAGTTGTTTTCCTTATAAGAGCTTCTTGGCGTTCGTCTAAAAGCCGGACAAGCACCCCCACGAAGCCGATTTTTAGGTGAATGCCCGTATTTTTTCGGGAATAAAATTATGCGAAATTGGCTCTTTTTAGGGTCTTTGGTAGCATGTTCTTTGCGTGCCTCGACTAAAAGGTAAGATAATAACAGAAACAACGTCGTAATTTCCTGGGATTTAATTTTTAATCCTTTCTGCAGATACTATTTTGGCAAGAAATCACCGCTGGAAGAAATTCGGTAACTCCCTTAATTTCACAGGAGCGACTATTACATTACACAACCCGTGTTTAGCCTCGGTACAGCTCTTGTTGCGGACCCCTCGCGTGTGCTGCCTGCCCAGCCCGGTGCCGCCGTACCGCCGCCCCGTTTCACCTTACACGGCGGCTTGTGCGGAGGAACGGCGTAGGCGGCGGGCCGGGCAGGACGCGGGGGAGCAGCGGAGGGGCACAGCCGGGGGCACCACTCCCCCCGCAGAGGCCAGCGGCTGGCCGCTAGTGGGAGCTGTGGTCCCGTGGAAGAGCCGCGGGAGCCGCCGCGCGTCGGGCGTAGGGAGCAGCCGCGGGGGCCGCCGTGACCCCCCGGCGCCCTCCGCACCCCTCGGGGGACCTGCGGGGCCGCGGGGGAAGCATCTCCCTCACTGCTCGCAGGTAGCTCGCCCTGGCCAGAAATTAATGATAGAATGAAATAAAAGGGCCAGGTGTCGTGCCGTTGGGATACGCGAAGAACTGGGTCCGGACCCTTCCCCACGGAACTCTGGAGGGGAGGAAAGAAGTGCTGAGCGATCGCCAGGGAAAGGCGAGGGAACCCGCACCCGGCCCCAGACCCCCGCACTGCCCGCCGCTCCGCATCCCTTTGAGGGGCTCCGCGTGCCCTATTCCTCTTTATTTAGTGATGGTCTGTGGCTAATTGTCGCGCAACCAGACAAACTTTGGAAACTCCCAGAAACCAGCGGAAGGGCCAGTGGGGACCGAGTGCGGGAGCACCCCCTGCCCTCCTCGCCGGCAGGGAACGCGCAGAAAGTTGCGGGGGGAGCTCCGCGCCAACGGGGACACGGCCCGGTACTTCCTCGCGCAGCGCCGGCAGCCGCGCTCCCCCGGGACGCTGCGCCCTCACCGGCGGGCGGGGTGCGGGGGAGCCCCGTACTCCCTGGCCTTGCCGCTTCTCCCCGTTCTATAAACTGCACTGTACTGGAGGAACAGTTTTAGCAAAGACTGGTTTTTAATGCTTTCTTCCCCCTCTCCCCCGGTTTCGCCCCGCGTGGGCCCGCCGTCCGTCCCGCACCACCCTGGCATGACTAAGAGCCAGTGGGCTCCCCAGTCACGCCGGCCGCCCGCGGCGCGGCGTGGCGGGGCCAGGGGGTGTTACCTGGCGGCCCCGCTCGGCCGGGCCCGGCGCGGCCCCGCCCGCCGCCGCCGCGGTAAGTGACAGGCGCGGCGCCCAACCAGCGCGGCGGCCCGGCGGCGGCCCTATGAGCGGCGGCGGCGGGGCGGCGGGGCCGCGCTTATATGGCTACGGCGGCGCGCTGCCGCCGGCCGTGCTTCTGCGCCGGGAACTCGCCGAGGCGGCAGGGGTGGCAGCAGCAGCAGTAGGGGAGCGGAGCGGAGCGGCGACATCGCGGGTTGGAGGCGCCGCGGTGGGAACGGCCGTGGCTGGCGCCGCTCCTCTCCTCTCGCTCCCTCCCTTCTCCTCCGCGGTGGGGCTGCGTGGCGGCGCAAGTCCCGCGCTCGGCGATCCTCGTCCTCCGTCGGTCGGCCGCCGCGGCGCGCACTGCAGATCGCTCAACGGGGGAGAAGGACGATTTGACGCTGCGACCCCCCGCCGCCCATTTATTTTTTTTTTATTATTATTTACTGTTATTCGTTCCTCTTTCTTTCCTTGCTACGCTCCGTGGTCTTTGTCGGCGACAAGGACAGCAGTGCTGCTCCCCGGGGAAGCCGGAGCCCTGTGGATGCGCCTCCCTGGGACCGGGGGAGCTGACTCGGAGTGGATTTATTGACTCGTGGGTGTTTCCGAGCTCCCCGAAACAGCCCGGGCTAGCGTCCTGCGGATTGTAAATTGGGGGGAGCAGTGAGAGACACGCAGGAGGAGCCTCCCGCCGAAGCTGTGTCCTTTTCCCTCCCCACTTTATTTCTCCTACCACCGTTTGTTTTACCCTGCTTTTTTTTTTAATTCCCTACTCCTTTTCACGCGAGCCTTAAGACACTGTGAACGCGTATGGCGCTCTGGATTCAAATGGGAGTTGGCAGTTTGAGTGGCATCTTCCAAGGCAGCCGGGAGACCCCCTGTAAGAGGAAGAACTGAGGCGTTTGCATTTTTTTGTTATTGCTTCGGAGGTAACTTGGATCTTACCTCTCAGGAGATATTGCTACATGCGAGTGGCATACATGACTCAGTAGATCTGCTTGCAGCTCTCGCCAAGTACATCGTCGACTCTTAGCTTGTGATTTTTTTATTTTATTTTATTGTTATTAATCGTCCCTGCTGTTGGGATACCGGGCACCCACCCTACTGTTGCTGGTCAGGTGCGGGGGAAGGCGCACGGCGGAGTTGGCGAGGTTCTGGGGAGGGACTCGGTGCCGCCTGCGACCATGGCAGTGCGGAGGCGAGATGCCTCCGCCTGGAAGTACTGCTGGGGAGCCGTGATGGTTTTATGCAGAACTGCACTGGCGCGGTCCATCGTTTTAGACCCCATATATTGGAATTCCTCCAACCCCAAGTAAGTTTCCATCCCGCTCCCGTCCGCTGTCTCCCCGGAGGCCGGCGCTGTCCTCCGCGGCCGTGTGCGGGGGAGGGACTGGACAGTGCGGCAGACCGGCCGCGGCTGCCTGGAGACGCGGGGACAGGGTGGGTGCAGCAGCGATGAGCAGCGGCTGCAGGGTATTCCGGCCAGGGTTGGCAGCAGGATCCGGCCCTCCCCAGGGGGAGGGTTCCGTGTGGCGGCGGAGCGCCCCGTGTCCCCGGCAGGAGGGCCCCGGGAACGGGGGCTGGCCACGAAGGGAGGGGGCAGCGGACCGGGTGCGGGATGGAGAGTGGGGCGGCGGTAGCAGGCTGAGACCTGCAGGCGGGGTCCGGGCTCGCCCGGGCTAGAGCAGCGGCGGAGGCCGGAGGAGCCGGGCTGCCTGCCCTGGGCTGCCAGGAAAAGGTGATACTCTTCAACTTCTCCGTCTGCAGATGCAAACTCATCCCATTGACTCCAGCGAAGTTACATCTGCTTATAACAGGGCTAAATTTGGTTGTGGAGTTGATGGTATCAAGGCACATGTCAGTGAGTAATGAACTAAGCATTACCCATCACACAACCATTTAGTGTCATTCTTCATTAACAAACCCAGGCAAAAATGTACATGCGTTCCCAGGACTTCACTGTTAAAGCACACTCTTAAAATAGAAGCGTATCCTTTAAAAAAAAATCCTCTTTACTTAAACATACAAAATTATTGCTATTGGAAAGAGGAAATTCTGGAAAGTGGGCCGTCCTTCTAAAAAGAAGTCTGAGGCAGTAATGAAAAGCTAATTTTGCTACTCTTTTTGTCCCCTTGAATTTTTGACATACAAAGTGGAAGTTGGCTCTGTACAGTTGTGAGATCTTTTGAACTTTTGTGATTATAACCACTAGTTTAGAAAACAGAAATCACAGTAAGAAGAAATAGTCTGTAATGCGTGTAGGGAGTTTTAAAACAGTGATGCAACCCCAGAAGTGGGTTAAAATAATTTCTTTAAACGCATGCTCTGTCTTCAATTATAGATATTTAAAATCAAAACATATGCACTGGGTTAATTGAATTTAGAAGTTCCCATTAAGTCCAGTGAGTACACATCTTGTTTTCCCAGGGGACTTTGTACAGGAAGTGTTAGGTGGTGATGAGACAACGGAGTATTTCCTGGATCGAGGATTAATTCTGCGTAGGTGGCAGGATCTCCAGGAGTTTGTTGAAGATTTCAAAGTTTGAATTGGAAGTAGCATCTCAAGTTTATCAAGTAGCCTTGCCTTACAGGCATCATTATCTCCTGTTGTTTTCACTGAAGGAAAAAAATCGCTACAGATTTCTGCATGTATTTTTTTTTTTAATAATGTGAATAGTTGCTATATTTCTGCAAGACTTCTTTACCGAGTAGTTTTTCTAATATTTCTTAAAAAACACCAGGAACGCTGTGGACTGCTCAATTCGGTGTCTTTATTTGTAACATTAATTGACAAATGCTCATTTTATATATGCACCAGGTGGGAAGCCTGTTAAAATAAACTTTAGCTCCAGTCACTGGCTCAGCACTTGCATGATGCTACATAGCTAAAGCCTTTCTTTGACTTAAGAAAGACACGGCATCACATCAGAGAATAAAAGCGGCCTGGCTGGTTGTAAAGCGGGCTTTATAAGGCTCTTTAGGCTCTCGAAAGGCAAAGGCTGCGAGCCGGGGTTACATTGCAGGAGTGGGCCTGCTGTGCTGGTGGAAAACAGCCTTGGCTCGGCCTTAGAGGAAAGTGAAGGCTTTTGCATCCCAGCCCTCGCTGTGTTTATGCCTACAGAGGTCACTCTTCCAAAGCAGAAGAGCCGGCTGCTCTGAGCTCTCCTCCACCAGCCCCAACCTGCTTTCGCTTTTTTTAACTTACCTTGGTCGCTTTTATTACCTATCAGTGAAACGAAAGTATCCGGGCAGCTGAATTCAACCCATCTTACAGAGCCTGGGGATATGCTTCCTTTATCAAACACGATTTGTGTTTCCATTTAGTTAATTCTAAACTGTTTGATTACGAAAAAGGTTTGAATGTTGTTAATGGTAGATCTAATGATAATATCTAATTACTTTTTCAACTTAAATGCACGCTTAAAAATAGGTTGTGTTGCTGATGTAATTGAATTTTCTCGAGTGATTCATTGAGGCTTAATCACCACAGTGAAGAAGTACACTATTAAAATTAGTCTTTTCAATTGCTGGGGCTAGTGATTTATAGGCCACTTGGAGGCCTGGAGTTTGAGGAGGCTTACAAATGCATTCCTGATATTGCTGCCGGTAAGGCAGCTCCACTTCTCAGAGCAGGATTTCTTACTAATTCTTCTCACAGTTGTTTGCCTGAAGGATACTGAATAATTTCTCCTTAGATGAGATTGTCCTTACTCTGGATTCAAGCTGCATGTTAGGTTGAGAAGTAAAGCTGCTGAATAGATCTTGGCATGGTATAATAATAAAACTCCTTTCTAGGTTTGAAATAATAACTATCTTTGGTGCTGTTTAATTTATTCAGGGAAGAAGTGCATTTAGCTCTATTGAAAGCCTCAACACATAAATCTGCTGAACAGGTAGGCAATTAAATGCTGGCAGAAGTTGTTAGTCAGGTTAATATATAGTATGAAATAATAAATTTTATGTTAAGGTGAATGTATAAACTGAATTGGTTTTGCACTGAAGTCTAGAGGTTATAATTTCTAGCAGGTGGCTGGGATGGAGAGCACGCGGTAGCTATTTGAACACAGAGCTCCCTCCCTTGTTCCCCCCCTTCTTTTTAGAGATCTGTTTTATTGCCTTGGCCAAATCACGAGGTTAAAGTGACCTCCATATAATAATTATACCTGTGACTTTATTACTTGAGAGGTTAAACATCATTGTTGCAGATGGTCTTGGTAGACTTTACGGACTTACCATCTGAAGAACTTCGGATCTCCTGATCCTGAAAACACTGAGGAAAAAATACTCTGTAGCTTTAACTCCTGTTACCACTTTTTAAAGGGGGGACTTTCTGCCTGTGTTGTTTCTGCCAAGACAAACAATGTATGCAGATAGCACGGCTTACCTCAGTTTCACCTCACAAGGGCTCAGTACTGCCTTTGATACGCAGGGCCGCATGTAGTGTTATGGGGTGCTTTTTTTGTGAAGCAGTACAGGAATCTCATTCAAAAAAGCATCGCTTATGTCTAAGTGTCATTATTCCCTGCGTGCTATAGGCCGGCGAGCAGGGCGGTTCTTCTTAAGACGTGGAAGGTTATCCTCACAAGTGGTGCCTTTGACACTGATTAAGTTAGGTTATATAGCTGTTTTTCTCTTCCTCTGATAACCAGTTATATATGGGATGTTTCACAGCCCGCCTCTGAATGAATGCTAACATGTCAGAAACTGATAAAATAAACTACAATTGATGACCCTGTTAAATGTTCTATTCAGTAGCATATAGACTAGTCTGCTTTTCATTGTATCTGAAATTCTTATTTTTGTAGGTAAACAAATGCACATTCACTACGGATTGAATAGCCCCTTGAACTATGCTCTGCAGTTTGCATTTGGGTTAATCTTGTCGGTTTTAATACAGAGAGAAAAAAGGGAGAAAGCACCAGGGGTGGAATTGTTAGTGCTTTCACATCCACATTCTTTACATTTTGTCAGGATGATAAACTGTAGGTAATGGACAGCCCTTGTTTCACAGGACCGGGCTAGCCAGCCAGAGCACAAAGAGCTTGCTAAAACGATATCTCACAACATGTTTGGGAGCCTCACAGCTAGACAAGAATTTATTTGGGACTCTTGTGCTGTGGGACCGCACTTTCTAACCTCAGCAATTACAGCTTCAAGCTGAAGAAACAGGGGTGGAAGATTAAAATGTACCCAAAACATACCTATTGACACTTGGCATGCTAAGAGAAGGAGCGAGAGGTGGCTTCTAGTTCATTTGATATCTCTGGCATTTGTAGCCAGGTCTCTGAAGCACAAGTGAATTAGCAAAATTAATTCAGAATAAACTGAAGGCTGATTTCTTTAGCACATTATTTTCTCCAGCCTTTTTTATATGCAGTATAATTGCTATATTATTTATAGTAATTATCTTAAAGCATGTTATCTGTAAGCTGTGCTACGTTATTTCACTTTGTTTAATGAAGTAATTGCTTTTGGAGAGGCAGTGACTAAAAGTCATGCTAAAATCACTTAAGTTCTCCCTCTTCCCACACACAAGAATGCCGCCCTCCCCCCCCCTTTTTTTTTCCCTTTTTTTCCTCTTCCCTGTTTTATTGTGAGGAGATCACATTGCTCGAGGTGTGACGCTCTGGATCATCTCAAATTCGGCTAAGGTTCCCGTCATGGGAAGTCAGCAGCAGAGGAGCTGAGGTGACTGCTGTGACACGCTGGCAAAGACAGGCCTTTCAACCCTGAGCACCAGCCACAGGCAGGCCTGCTTTGGGGACCTTTTTTTTTTAGGATTTGGTCTTCATGTGTCAGTGCAAACCTGCAGTACTTGAAATTGCTTGTTGCAAATGAGAAGAAAGTGTTCTTCTGAGGAAAAAATAGTGATTAAAATGTTATTCATGTTTGCCTAATGTCTGTCTGCCTTGGCTGCTGACATAACGAAACCTGTTTTTCTGGTCATTTATCATACATCTACATGGATTTCCTTATGAGCTCATTCTTTGTGAGGCGTTGTGGAAACTTACATAGGAATGTTAAACTGCTTGAAATATTTTGATTAAAATAGTCAGTGCCACTGAATATAGACTTTTAATTTAACCAGCACACTATTGTCTTGGGGGAGGGGAGCTTTTTTTGGGAGGGTAGGGAGGGAGCAGGGAGGGAGAAGAGTTTATGGGGGAGTTGCATGAAAAAGCAGAGGAAGGGAGGATGGCAAATAGACAGTGTTAGAAGAGCTTGGAAAAAAACTCCTGTGGCTTCATTGTCTCTTTAAAGCCAGAGAACACAAAGACAAATGCAGTTCAGCCTTTCTCCCATGATGGTAAATGTAAACCGTTGACACAGCTCCCATGTTTAACTTGTTTAATTCTCATTTTAAATTCAGTACTATACCAGCCGTGTGAACTCTGAAGATTTCTTTAGTAATCCATTTTGTAGTTCCGAATCAAAAACAAAGTGAAAAGGTCTGACACAATTTGCTTTTATTTTTAGGCAAATCAACCCTGGTCATAGTTAATAAGGGGATTACAACCCAGACTAGGTCTTTACAGATGTAATGTAAATCAAGGGCAGAGTATAAAGAAACTGATCCCTTTTGATTGAAGTATGGTAAAAAGGCATAGAGAAACTAGCAGCAGTAATCTGATTGTATGGCAATAAAACCACCATTTTCTGTCTTTCAGATAAAAATAATGTGGTAAATCCATGCAGTTCATAAGATGTAAAGGCAGATAAAGGGTGGTGCCATGGCAACATATAGATTAGCTTGATGTTAGAAATGACACGTCTCTGAAAGGAGTGTTATAAACTAAGGGCCTTGCTCCGGGCTGTAAGGTATTATGTGAGAACTGCACAAAACTTGGGGGCCGGGATTAGGAAGTATGAAAGGCCTACTTGTGGCTTGGGGTGGTTGAAGCGGTGAAGAAAAGCTGCTCAGTTCTTGCTCATTGGTGGTGTATAATATGGTAAAGATAGATTTCGTTTACTCCTTTTTGCCGAGATGGGGGCCGATTAAAACTTGAGATGGCTGCAATTGTGAGGTGTGGAAGATTTTCCTTTTTAACTCCTGCCCTAGCAGCAGCCTTTCTGAAGAATTGGCTGCGCTTGGGGTTTGTTGCCTTAATCTATTAGGGCTTCGGGCAGTAGCGTGCTGGCAAGGCATAGACAGCAGAGGGGATAGGTGGGATTGGGGTTATCTGGAAAGAAAACAAAGACCTTTTGATTTCAGCTGTGTTTCAGTCTGTGGTCTCCATCTCACCCTCCTTGGGAGCAGCAAAGATAAACATGCTGCATTGTCTGTGCCTTGGCCAGGTGATAGTTGAGAGAATCTCTTGTGTTTCCCGTCCTGCAAAAATATAAAAGAAAAAAAACACAAAACAAAACCACCACAAACAAAACAGCATCCATTCTTATTTACCAGTCAGGCTGCAGATAACCAAATGGATCTGGCTCAGTCTCTAGGTGGTGTTTATTTTCGAAAGGCAGGCTGAAATCTAGAAATGAATGAGATAAACATCTGCCTCTCCCCCCCCCCCCCCAGTTTACAATCACTGGGATGAGTTTGCTGTTGGCCTCTTGAGTTCAGCCTGCAGACAATTTAGCTATGTTTTGTCATTTATTTTAAGCAATCTGCATCTGTAAAGGTAGTAAAAAACCTCTCCTAGTTCGGCTACTTGGATTTGTTTTTTCTTGCCTTTTCTTTTAAACAGCTTTCTAAATAGTTAATACCTGCTTTTCTACCCAGCTGACAACCCTGAACACTCTCAAAGTCAGTATTACATTGCAAATCAGCGGTAGGATTCAAATGAGAAATACCTACTTTATTGCCTGCTCATTCGTCTGCTAAGGGGGGAAGGAAAGCACTCAGCATTTGTTAGGCACAGTCTAGACACAAGAGGAAAAAACACCGAAGCCTACAATAACAGTTGTGTCTTTCTTTAGTGGGAGTGAGCCTGGGATGAGCTTGGCAAAATGGAATTCATGCTGTTTGTTTGGCAATGGCTCGGGCACTTTTAAAGTGGGTTGGGTTTTTTTGTTTGTTTTGATTTTTTCTTTTTTTTAATATAAAGATGTTAATTACATGCTTGAATCTATCATTCTTATCCTACTCGAAGGTGTGCTGGAAATCTTCACAATTCTGACTGAAAAGGGAACTCCAGACCCCGATGTCTAGCTGCTGATGCTGATGTGATTTAACAAATGAAAAATAAACAAGTGCATATAGGGAGCCAGACAGATTGGCAGAATACAGGGGGCCTGAAGTGCTCAGATAGGTTTCCTGTCTTGCAACTTAACCTTCACAAATCTATATCAAAAGATCCAATTCATTTGCTGAAATTCTCCAAAGCTCAGGGGCACCCTCATCTAATTTACAGGCCGGTCACATCCAAGCACCTTGCATTCTGCATTTGACAATGATTGCTAATGGGCCATTCAACTAAAGTATTTGCTTGTTAACAGGGAACAGAGCATGATAAATGTCCAGCAAGCTTGCAGCCTCCTTCAGCTTTTCAAATGCAGACTGGTGCATATTTATGGCAGGCAAATGACAAAGAGAGAAGCTGAATTACTCTGGCCTTATGCTTTCTGTTCGAACGAGGGTTAAAGTAATTAAAGAAATAATGCAAAAACCGATGTCCTTTGTTTGCCCACCATTATCCAACGTTTAGCTTTCGAACCTGCCTGCCATGTCACATTTCAGAAATGTCCCAGATAAGGCACGACAGGTTTGGCAGGGAGAAGTGGGGAATCCTCTATGGAGAGCATCTTGGGCAGCGCACCCCACCTCTTCCAGTGCAAACACTGAGTCCTTCCCCTCCAAGTTCCCCTCTCCTGAAGGAGTTTTCACTGACATAAACTCGGAAGATGTCTTTAAAACACGGAGGTTTTGCAATTTGCACTCCTGTTCCTTAGATGAGAAAAAACACAGAACAGTGGAGAGGCTTTGAGAAAACAAGTACATTGAGCTCAATATGTTTCTGAAAGCCTAGTATGAAAACAAAATGGCAGAACAAAAAACAGTTTTGTAATGCTCCTCCGCCCCCAGACAGATCTTAAGACCTGAAACGATAAAGCATACACACAGAAATTTCCTAAACTTGAAGGGTCTTCATTGTCATTTTGAATTATCTGGGGTTTTTTTGGTTACCGTTTCTGTCCCTGTAAAATCATGTTTAATCTTAGCCTGGTTTTCAGAAGTCTTTGAGCAGACTTAAATACAGAACTACAATAGGTAATTTTAAATTTCATATACGAAAATCTCATTTAGTATTTTGTAGTTTCAAGTAGATAAACATGTTCAAAGCTTCTGTCTAGCTCCTATTCAACTCCATGAAAATACCTCCTGTGATTTCAATGAGTACTGCAAGTTTTGCAAGCCTGCAAGGGCTTTGCATTATAATTGTTTTTTCATTATAGGCAAAATTCAAATTTTCTTATAATGAACAAAATCTATCATTTTAGTCTAGGAAAGAGAACATCCAGATTTTATTTTCCTGTTAACTGTGATACACAGAACTTTGATGTAATTATATACGTTGTCAGAGACAGCAAATAAGGGCAGGACCTCTATCTTTTTTGGCAATCCTGGCCAGCCAACACCCAGTGTTTATTGCGGTATCAGCATGATAATTATAGTGCAGCTGATTTAAACTTTGTTGTAATAGTCTATGCTTTCTTCTGATTTTAAACATAAGTTCCAAGCCAAAAACGATAAAGGCTGGTAGAGGATTATGTTGCTAGGTGATTCATTCCTGGTGTATGGCATATACATAACTATAAGATGGGTTTCCTACCTATAGTGTTCTTTTTAAATGTCTTGTGGTTGATGGCTAAAATAAGATTTACAAAACTTTATTTAGTAGGATCAGAGCTTTGTACACTTTAAAGCATAATCAAGTTTTACATGTGTCAGTGGAAAATGAGAAATTATTTGGCTTGTCTTACACAGGAGGATAGGTTAGATGGTGGAATGATAATGTTAGGCTGAAAAATCTGTGATGCTGCAAATTGCTTCTCACTGTTTGTTAGCTTTTTTTCCTAATTATGCATTTACTTAGGTACCCAGATTAGAGAACAGCAGTGGGAAAGGTGAACACTGCAGTGTAAAGGGAGGTGCATTTTAAAGCTGCAAAGAGGAATTTGAAATTTTATTATTATTATTATTGTTAGTTAAAGCCCAGTCTCACTTGAATGCAATTTTATTTTGGATTGGGAGTTCTGCCAGACTTCAGCCTGTCAGAGCTAAGAAGACTCAAATCAAGTCCAGGCCTATTTCTGCAGCAAACGGGAATCCTGGCTCCTTGCCTGTGGATTCATTCAGGAAGACCCATCTGGCTTTTGATGTTCTGCAAGTTTGAAGCAGTTTGTTTAAGGAACCTATCCAGTGAGCACTGGTAGAAGCACACGTAACTGGGCTTCTTCTGACTCTTTGGGTGGTGCATCGTTTCGCAGTTTCATTTTTGCTTGGTGCTTGCCATCTGCTTACCTGCTGCCTGAGCAGCAGTTGGTTTCTATACCTGACTGGATAAAAGTGTAAATTTGGAGTTGGGAACATCTTGACTCCTTTTGAGGATTTGCAGTCCCACTTCAGTTGCTGTCCACACTTCAGTTGCTATCTTCATGTTTAATTAATTTAAGTTTAGTTCAGAAGCAGTCTAACTTAATCACTGTAGAAAGCTTGACCTTCAGGTTTTTGGGGTGTTTCTTTTTCCAGGGTATTTCTGAGCTATATAGATTAACTGAACAGAGAAAGTCACATTGGCAGACAAGATTACTAGTCTGCGTGAAAAACATTTTAAAAGATAATTTTTAATGGTAATCATTGTTCTTTCTATCAGACAGGTTTTAGGCACTTTTTGAAGAAAACCAAAAGCCAATTCTTCGTAAATTTTTAGCTTATTGTAGTCTTTTCCATTTTGTGGATCTTTGTGTGAAACCAAGGCAAGCAGGACTGCACTGTGCTGCTAGGGCCTGACTTGGGAAACTGTGCTTATTCAGAAAAATTCATGTCAAGCATGTTCTGAATGCTGAGTATTTTTCCTAAGCGGGATGAATTTGAGCATGAGCTGTCTTGAACCAAGGCCAGAGTGAAGAGTTTTTTGGGCTTGGACAAATACAGATCTCTCTGAAGCTTCATTGCTCTTTTTTAAATATCAGAAAATTATGTCAAAAGCTACAGCCCTGTCTGCATTTGGAAAGAGATGTGTAGCTTGCCAGTAGTCAGTACCAGTGGTGATCCCTTGTGCCAGCTGGGAGCTTGAGCGGGCACATAAGCTGTGCCTCTGGAGTCTGGCTGCACTGATAGCTCTGCTGGAACTGAGTTTTCTGTGCTTTTTTTTGCTCACCGTTTGGTGTATTGCCAGCAGCACATTTCCACTGACAACTGATCACTGAGAATGACCCCGCTGTTCCCAAGATCCCCTGTTTTCCCCTGAGAGAGAACCCAATGTGCAAGGGGTGCACAGGCTTAGCCTCCCTGGCGATAGAGCCTGAATGAAATGTCACTGTCTCATGGGTGCAGGGCAATGGGTTAAAACTGAGTGTCTGGATCTTTTGTTGTCCCCAGCTTTCTGCTGAACCCCTCTGATGGACTCTTCTTTTTGGGCAGGGATGTCAGTCATGTGTGTAATGCCCTTCTGGGTATTTACAGAATTTTTTTAACTAATCCATTGTCAGTGTAACTTCATTTGAGAGGCTCAGACCTGCAGTGGGCCAAAAGCTGATTCTTGGTAGGTCAGATATTGCTACTGCCTTGAAGGTGGCTGTGGCCACCCAGTTTATGCTGCTTCTGCAAGTCAGTCAAACTTGGGTGAAGTTAGTACACAATGTAAGAACGTAGGATCTTCATGCTTGTAAGTGGCTGAATCTGGAGTTTGATGCGAGAAACAAGTGCAGACTTATTGCAGATCTCCCACTGGGTTTTTGCTCAAGGTCATTTGCTCCTCGGCATAACAATGGTTTGCCAAAATAGATTTGTTATAGAAACTTTTATACAAGGCTGTTATTGATTTGGCATAACTTTTCCTGAAAGTAGTGAGTTAACAACTTCTACTTCCGATGTTTACTTATGCAGGCAAATGGTATGCAATAATATATTTTCTAAAGACTGCCAAGCAGATGAGATTTTTTCTTTGAATTTGAGATATAATCACTGATCATTAATGTCTCATCAACTAAAAGACAGTCCCTGCCCTCTTTTATAGACTTAGCTTGGAGCATGTCCTGAAACAAGACTGTACAGGTGTGAACAACCTGTAGTTAAGAGAAGGAAGACTGAAAACTTTGATTGGCATTCTTACATTGTGGCTGACATAAGACATTTGTTTTTCTAACAGGAATGGTGGAGAAGAGCACAGAATAGCTCAGCAATAGAACAATCTGGTTTGCACTTTTGAAAAGTAGTTCTTTGGCAAGTGCCAGCTGCTCGCTGTTAGCTTTCTAAAAGCTAAGACTTTAGTGACTTGTGGAAGAAACACACATGGTTTAGTTTGACTTTGCGTTCCATGCTAACTACTGCTCTGCATTTCTTTAATAAAGTGCTATCTCTCTTGGTTTTGGCACACCCTGCCTCTGTGTGCAAAAGTCAAGTAGAGCAGTGGTTTTGCGTTACGCTGAATTCATGGCACAGATTTTTTTTATTTTACTTTCTTTTTTAGTTTTTACCCAAAACTCAAACCATAGAAATACCTGATTATCTTTGCCGTGAGAGCAAAGAACTACTTTAATATTCCCAGTAGCATATTTTGAACAACAATTCTTTAATTAAAACAACATTGGTCTCTTCCTGTATTTCATAGCTAGCAAATGAGAGAAAACACCAGTGTTAATATCAAAGGGAGTCAGTTTTCATTACAGTAATGGTTCAATTGTGCAATGCTGTAGGCAGTGAAATTTAATATTATTGTGACTTGTACTGTAATTGTAGGATGACAGAGGAAAATGGATTAAGTTTAAATATAAGTGTACACAGCAGCACATGGACTTTGTCAATGGAAGCTGAGGGTTGGGACAGGATGGGTCCCCTTCTGGCTCTGTCACAATGAATTAGTATTTTGTAAATAGCTGGCCACTAGACTATCGATTTATTACCTTTTGCAGATCTATGTGGACACAGACATACATCGATTCCATACTGACTGTAATTGCAGCGTGGAGTTGCAGAACTGGTTTATGCCTGTAGGCTTGCAGGGTATTTGAATGTCTAGGCTTCTTGTCTTCACCTTTCATGAAAATATTCTTGCCTGCCAGTTTGTGAAGTTTTCTTCTGAAGGATACACCCATCCTTTCAGTTCAGGCATTGCTAACACATGAATGACCTCAGACTGGAAAGACCTTTGTCATCTAGATGAATAAACCAAAATCAAGTTGCAGATGATCTTTGCTTTAGAAAATTATGCTACAGAGACAACTAGTGTTAATGACCAATATCCCCCTCTTTTCCAGTTGCCCATATACATGCAGATTACAATGGAAGACAGTAATTTAAGCCATCCATTACTGATCTCTTCCGTGGAAGATTAAGGACAATCAAAACTAGATGTTTCATCTGTTTGCAGTGTAGGCAAGTGGAAGATGTCTCCAAAGCCTGTTAACTAAACATGATGCCCTGTTGTTTTACCCCATATCTTCACAGTGTTTCTCAGACGTGTTCGTGTTGAAACCTGTTCTAATGTTAGAGTGCAAAAGGGGGCAGTAAAGTGCTATCCAAAAAAAAAAGGTTTATTTTTATGGGTATTTTTTGTGTCAAAAGTTGCTTTTCTCAATAGGTTTAGAATCTCCTGTATTAAAGTAATGATCACATGAATATTTTCTGTTTGAAAGGCTTGCAAATGTCGCCAAAGCGTGTCTTTAAGTGTTGTGGGAATAATGTTTGCCCTGTGTATTTCTGTGTACTTCTGTCCTTTAATGGAGTCCTGAAACATGCTATATATTTCAAAGGTATCAAAGGCAGGAAGCTCTCCTCAGATATATTTAGTACATAGCTATATGAAGCACTTTTGAAAGAATTCCAGCTTTGTTAATCATGGCTTATTCTCATGTTATGCACTAGAAGCGCCACGTTTCTGGAAAAAGTAAAATGAAAAGAATGCTGAGGCTAGGGGTTTCTGCTTGAAGTACTAAAGTGTGTAGTGGTGGCATGGGTCAAGAGTTGGGCACTCATCCAGACCTGCATGCATCATTTGTCAAGAGGTAACTAGAAAGAGCAACTAATTATAATGCACCTACTGAGTGCTTTTTCTTTCAGAAATTCCTCAGAATAAGCCATTTATATAGACTGGCTGCTACTCTCTACTGCAGCCACTTGCAGTTTTTAAACTCCATGTAGAAAGCACATTTCTGCTGAAATGAAATAAAAAGGAGAATGTGCCTGTGTGTTTCCATACTTCTGCATCAGAGTAAGTGAGCAATGATTCCCTGTTTGGTGAAGCTGAGTAAGTCCAGCACTGCTGTGAGGTTCATATTTCTGTAAATGCTGATGAAATGTTAATATAATACACTTTAAAATAGAACACTGGTCATATCTATTGTCCTTTTTTTTTTTTGTTCTTAGTTAGAAGACTGTCCTGAAGCACATTAGTGGTTCTTTTGTGGCAACAGGAATTGATTTAGTAAATGGATCAGAATTCTCTAGTGCTTTAAGTACTTTTAGTAGAGCAGTAATTGCTTTCTGCACATAATACAGAAACTTAATTGCTATTAATAGTGCCTTATGTGGAGGTCATGTATGAAAATCGAATATAAAATCTCTATATTTTTTAAAAAATTCCTTAACTTTAGTAAAAAATTGGATTGTACATATTTTCAACATTCAAGCCTTACCCTTGTGATAAATATTCTGAGCCAGGTTGTATGTTCTTGTGTAAAAACCACATTGTACAGGAAAAGACAGATAGATGTTTGCTCTCAGAAGTTTCTTTTAAAGTAGGGAAAACATGCTTAACTTTTATGGGAAGAAAAACAGGCATTTGTTTTTGCACTCTGGTTTACTGTTGAGGGTGGACGGGTAAAACACAAGCTGGTCTGAAGGTTTTAGCTGTGTAAGTGGGTTTTTTGCTTTGTTCTGCAAGGGAGAGCCAAAGCAGCGAGGGAAAGGGCAGTTTGCTCGAAAACTAAACCATCTCTCACAGGCGGAGATGATGCCTGATTGAAACAGATACACCGTTTCAACAGCAAAACCTTTCTGCACACTGGGTGGCTGAATGCAGTGTGCTGCCTCTGCCCAGTGGGGCGGGCAGGGAAAGGGGGGGCCCTGTATCTGTGCTTACTCCAAGATGCCGTGGTCTCCCCCTGAGATGACATGATTTCCTGGACAGGGATTGCAAAGTCACCTACCTCTGCTGGAACCCAGGATTGAGATAGCGCTGAGTCTGAGGAGTCTGCGGCAACTCCTTTGGATTATTTACTTTTTCTACAGAACAATATCACATCTGTAACCTTGAACATCACAGCTTTTAAGGAACCAGCTTTTCTCTTTGAGTATCTCCAAAGATTGGTACCATGTTGCAGGTGACCTTCCATATATGTGAACGATGAAAGGGGTACGGTTCTTGCCAAATATCATGTGTTGGCTGCAGGTTTTGTGCTCTCTCAAATGCAAGACACCTTTAGACTTGTGACCATTCTAAGCTGAGTGGGGCAAAATAGTGTATCTCTGCAACAGCACTAGTCTTAAGAGTTATTTGTTGAAGGAATCTCATAACTCATCAGAACTGCGTGTGATATGATGGTACAATTTGACTCTCAGATCCTGCATGTCCACGCAAAAAAATGTTTTCTTTGGGGAGAAGTGTATGCACTGTCAGGCCATCCTTATTTTACAGCTGTTAGAAATCACCTGTTGTATTTTAAATGCCTTCCTCTACTATTTTGCTAAAGGTAGTGCGATGAATCAATAGATGAAAGGGCTAAAATTTTTGTACGTTTCTAATTCCCTGTCCACCAAAAAATTTGAGAAAGTGTAATAATACTACGGAATCATTCTTATGTAGATATTAAGATTTCAGTTGCAAACATACTGCATTGTTTTACCCTACTGAAGTTGATAGAAATTTTGCAACCAATTTCAGTAAGAATAGGTTCAGGAAAATGCACCAAGAACAGTGCCTATTTGCATGGCTACTTGGGACACATGAAATGGTGGCACCACTGCCATTTTCTGTCCAGAATTGAGATTAAAACAAAATAAAATTTCAGTGCATTGTAGGTATTTGCCTCAGGTAGTCTGAAAGAATATGGGCTCCTTCAGAGGTGAGGACGGGTGAGAAGAAAGAGGTACCCCAAGCCCCAGAATGGAGATCAGCTATGGTTTCAGGGGACTGTTTCAAAGCATTTGTGGTCTTACTGCAGGTTTTATTGCAGGGGAGCATTCTTCCCTTGCAGTAGAAGTGAGAAATACAAGAGCTGCAGTTTTACCAACTTGTCTTACGTTATTTTATAGTCTGGGTTTTTATAATGTGGTACTTGCCATTAAAGATCTTAAGGAATGAGCGTGAATATATTTGCGTATTTATCTGTTTGAATTCCATTTAGTTTCTAGCCTGCAAGTCCCATTAATGCTAGTAACTATTCCTTACATGAATGGTTTCATTAACTGTGTGGAAAAATGTTACATATAAATAAAGGTCAGCGGATTAAACTTCTTAAATTTTATTTAAATTCAAAAACATCCCTGTTGAGCATGTTCTGTAAAACTTCACTATAGTATTAAAATGATTTAATAAGACTGCACTGGCAAAGAAAGTAGCTTCCATAACTCACTTAAAAAAATTTTAATAATATGAAATGCTGTACTTCTTTTTGCTTTCAAAGTTTTGTTTGCTAGTCTGTGTATAAAGCCAATCTGTCATCTTGCTGTGTCACTCCATGGTATTTTTTCTCACAGAGACTTCATGTAAGCATAGTGCCTTTCTTTTTCACAAAATTACATACCCATTGTGAGACTCCATATTAATCTTGTTTTGATGAAGCTTGTGTTTCTGTCTGTCCACAGCAGTTAATGATCCTCTTCTCATTGAACTCATGTTCACTTAATCCATTTAAATTGGAGTGAGATGAGTCCTATAAAATCACTGCTTCTGCTAAAAAGGCGTTTCATGTTTACAGCAGGGTGTATACATTCTATCCACGTGGCATATCTTTGTATATGATGTTCAGTATGGCAGAAACTAATCTGAAAGCTTTGTATAGAGCAAAGGACTCTTACAGAGAGCTCTGGTCTATATTTTTGAATTTGATTCAGTTCAATGTTTTTGGGAATCAGTAAACTGATTTTCATCATAATTAGTCCACGACTGAAATCATTAGCCTTTTCTTGAAGCTTTTGTTTGGTTTGCATCAAGCTGGTTAGGACTTTTTCCTTGCTTAAATGTTTCTTCTGTGGACAAAGTGATATTCAAAATGTGAATGTTGTTATTTTCTCAAAAGTAAGGTGATGAATACATATACTATTTAATAACCATTCTTTTTAAACAGTAAGGACTTGTATGTGGAATGTCATTCTGTATTCTGTTTCAGTTTGCAGTTTTACAAGTAACGGACTAACATGGTGTGTTATTAGTATTCATGACATTTTCTTAATAAAACTTTTCAGTTAATAACTTTATACTCAGGCTGGTAGTTAAACTTCCTAAAGTCAGGTGGGTAGGATTCCCCAACAGTAAGTTTCAGGCTGCATTTTAAGAAGTGTCTTGATTGTTCACATTTTTAGGGTTATTTTTGTGACATTAGTTTAAAGCTAACTGCCTACACCAATTAGTTCAGGTAAGTTATTAAAGCATAGAAATTTGGCACTGTTTCCCCAGTTAAATATACAAGACTTGGAACAGGTAGTAACACGCTTTCTAAAATCGTGTTTATTTTACAGTTACTAGAATACCATTAAAGCTAAGTGTGCATATCTATATTTATAGTATGTGTACATACATCTATGTGTGTGTATAGTTTTGGAAGTTGGAAAAAGCCTGACAAAACACTTGGTTACATCAGTCAATACTAATTAACAAAAACTGTTAAGAATTTATTTCTCTAAGAATTTTATCTGTTGATAATTTTACAATTTCAGAAATGACTGTGTAGTAAGAAGTGGTAGAATACTTTCAGTGACTAAGAGTGGGTAGGTTAAGTTCTTTTTTTTTTTGAGAATTTGCTATTATGAGGTTAGACAGGTTTGAGTGGTTATCATTAAGCAAAAGTCCTTTGTAATTTAATATGCTTGAATGTGCTAAGTTTCTCTAAACAGTAACTAGATTCTTAAGAAATTAGTGGGAAACTGTGCAAAATATATGTTTTCTGTTTTTATAAAATTTTACAATCAAATTTAACTTCTTGAGGACTTTGACCAGTAAGGGTATGTTAGTGCCAGGAACTGCTGCTGGGCCTTAAAGTAAACCTGGTAGATAAAATCATTGTAACACTGGTGTGAGTGGGGAACAAGATACTCTGTTCCTGTTTTCTGTTTGTATGTCATGTGACTTTTTGGTCAAATACAATTATTTCAAATAATGTTTGGAACTCTGCAGGTTGATATAACTTGATAAGCTACATGATTAGTTGGACATGTGGGAGGGATTCACATCCATGGGCTTTTCACAGATGTCAAATGTCGCCCACAATACACCAGTTTTGGGCTGACAGTAAAAATGCCATCTGTATCCAAAAGTGCCAGACAGAAAGCGCATGAATTTTATCGTACAGCTTATATGGTACTTAATATACTTTTCTGTGCTTTCTCACAGCAAGCACCAGGATTATTTATTGTGAGCAGGATTTTTCAAATGCTCTAAAAGTCTTGCTATATCTGAGGGCTGACAGAAACGAGTTGGGAAGCTCGCTAAGCTTCTCTCCTAAGTTTCTAGTGGGGTACAGGGGCCTATATTGGTATGTAAGTTTCCCAGTAAATAATATTTAGAGCTGAAACTCAGAAAGTTAGAAAGTTAGCTGTTTTTAGACAGCAGCAGTTCCAGTACTGTTGCTATCCCGACTACTCGGAGAGCATGCCAGTGTCCCAAGCCACCACTGGAGCAACAGAGCCTCCTCAGGATCACTGACAAGATTCTGTTAACCTCTTGCTCCATCTTTATTATTATATTTCTGTTTTGATGGGAAAAAAGCTTTTTAGTTAGTTGAAGGCACATTCTGATCAGACATTTTAAGCCATTTCATTAGCCTAATTTTTATGGACACCATCCTGGAAACATTTCATCAGTGTTGATGCTACTCCAGAATAGTTAAGGCTACATGAACACTTGTGAAAATAAAGATTCAGGATTAATCCTGAAAGTTTTGTAACCTCTACTAATGCTGAATGTATGTTGTCCTTTCTTTTATTTTTCAGATAGAAGGTCTTCAAAAATAGGATCATAAAACAGTAGTCTTAATCCTCCTGACATTTCATAAATAGCTTCAGAAAATTCTTAGTACCCAGTGAATTATTTACTTAAAGACTTTAGAAAAACTACAGTAGCAAAAGTGTATGGGGATACGGGGATAATAGTCATGACTACTACTAATGAGCCACTGTAAGTTTTGTTGTCAAACTGAAATACGTAAGGTGAAACTTTTTTGTTATCTCCATGCATGTGCTTTGTTGTTGTAAGAAAATAAGGAAAGTAAATTTGTAAAATATCTCTCTTACAAAGGTCACGATAAAAACTACAAACTGTGGAAAAAAATTCAATACAGTCAAGTTCTCAGATTAATCCTTGCATTTTCAACCTTTTTTCTTCCCTAATCCTATCAGCGTTAGATCCTGCAAGTTCAGACACTCAAGTGAAAGGAGACTGACTGAGTTTAGTTCTAAAACTGTGCAGACTTCAGAGTCATAGCAAGAATATTCCCCTACCATAAAGTCTAACGAGTGCATTGGTTTAAAGCTCTTGTAAAATGTAGTTTTAGTTTTCTGTTGGGGGTAGTTCTGTCCTCTACCTTTTATGGGGCAATTCCTGACTACTTAGCCAAGGCTCACAAGTGTGCTTTCTCTCCTGTAGCTATTTCTGAGGATTGCCTGGCATGCTGTTTCACAACTCATCCTGTTTGTGCTCAGAGTCTGCATGGAATATGTGTACTGTGGCTGTTTCATGTATATACACAAAGTCTAAAATTGGAATCGGCATTTTTTGTTTTTCAGAGGAGCTTTTAGGTCATATTATTGATAATGAAAACCAAGTGCATTTATCTAACCTTACAAATTTCATATTTGTTATATATGGAAATCTAAATTGATTCATTCAAAAGCAAAGATGCAGTCCTCTGAAATCTCATGTGTTTCATATTCTACATTCCCATTACGTGAAGAAGAATTGCTGGCAAGAAGAAATATTTTCAGCAGTGGGATCATACAGTGATCATCCTTTGTCCTGGCGTGCATAATTGACATGTTCCTAATGTACAACGCTGCTGCACAGGAGCAAAGTTAAAATGGGGCTGTAGTCAGACAAGGTGGTAAAGTCAATCACAGATGATGGAAATTGGCTCAGAAGTTCTGTCCCTTTGCCTTCACCTGGTCAGAGTTGATCCCCAAGGAGAGCCGAAATCAGGATATGTGCTGCTCCCTTGGGAATGTTTGCAGACTGAGATCTTCCTGCCCACCTTTCCTTGGTGCCCCTGCAGAACTGGCCTTTCCCTCAGTCATAGAATCACAGAACCAATCATATAGGTTGGAATAGGCCTGTAAGATTATCAAATCCAACTGTTAACCCGGCAGTGCTGTGTTCACCACTAACCATTGTCCCTTAGTGCCACATGTACACCTACATCTGGTCGTCCTTCTTTAGGCCTGTAACTCCGAAGATGCATTTCCACATTCCCATTTGTTTCGCCATTTCAGCTTTCAGGAAGTGGTAGTCACTGCATTCCTTTGGCACATCTGAAAACGAGGGGGAGGAAGCACAGCTTTGCCCCATCTCCACTTCAATCTCATTTTGAGCAGCCGTGGCCAAGCCCAGTTTCTGCAGTCTGGAAATTGCACTGCACAGCATAAAAGAGTGCAGTAATTTATACATCAACAGTCGCTTTTCTTGCCATAACATTTCATTGTTCTAGTTCCCTAAATCTGTAATTACATGTCTTTGTCCTGCTACGTGCTGCTTCATAACAAATATAATTCTTACACAGGCTTTGTGAGTGAAAATAATCCTGCTCAATTAGCACAGATCATAAACTTGAATTGTATAGGAGCAAGCAAAATTTGGGGGGCGTTGCATCATCCTTTAATTTAGTAAGTTCTCCCCCACCACTACTACTCGTGGCTTCTTTCGCCAACCAGAGGCTGGAGGTCACTGACTGATGCCTACAGCTTTGTTCTGTGTGGATCTTAATACTCTTAATTTAAACTTTCCAGGAAGGCTGGCTGTGAATAAGCTGGATTTACTACGTGTGTTGTTTAAATGCTAGCACTTGGAGAAGGGTGTTCATTAGGCAGCAATTGTTTCAGTCGGTTTTTCAGGCCGATTTTCCATTAAGGAAGATCTTTGGAAAAGGCTGGCAGGCAGGAGAAAGAGGAAAGAAAGTTAGTCTTTTGGGTCTGTGCATTCGAGTACGTTGTGTTGTTGGCTGTCATTCTAAAACATGCACTTTTTGGCCTTAATTGGAACAAATATATTTTAATGGAGAAAGAAACAAACTTGCTGTGGCTTTTGTCTTTGTGAGAACAAAGCTCCTAATTTTGTGGATTAATCAATACTATAAGTAATTATTTATATTTTTCTTTCATGAAGTGCTGATGTTTGCCTGTTAATTATTATGAGCAGAAAGATGCAATATTATGCCTAAGTGTAAACATTAAAGCTCATTGTCTGCTTCTTTAATAAGTGTTCCCATACTAAGGCAGAAGCACACCTGCGTTTCACTTGTAGCGCAAAAAGGAAAAAAAAATCAAAAAAGAGCTAAAATAATGACAGTAATGCTGGAGTTTATGAAGAGAAATCCTTGTAGTGTAGCGGTCACACTGACTTGGTTATAAATGTTCTATCAGAAGCGTGTGTGGTCTTTGGGTCAGGTAGATCTCTGCCCGTTCTGGGTCTGTAAGCATGGTGCTACTGAGTGACTGATGTTCCTTTGTGTTATACTAGTAATATCAATCAGCATCTTAATATGTTGTTAACTCTTAAAATCTAAGTTGTTTCCTGTCCCACTTGGCTGTTCAAGGGGTTTGAAAGATTATTCTTGTCATTCTCCCATGTCCAACATTAGCAAAATATGTGCAGGAATAGTAGAAATGTTACCAAAGCAGAAAAAACAGAATTGTAGCCCACCAGATACTGCAATAGCTGCTCTACATGCCAAATGTGGAAAAAATAGCAGTGCTTGACAGAGAGAGATGTAAAACCTGCTAGAGTTCCCACAACTGGGATAAGGACTATAAGATTCAATCCATCTCTAATTTCCAAGATATAAATAAACATCTTGTTGACATTGAGTTAGGCTCAAACTATTAAGATTTGGTTTGCTCAGTCTGTCATTTTGGTTTTGGAAACTGTTTGTTCCTTTCTGTTCACTGCAGTTGCTACTTTTCTGCATGAGATTTTATCAAGTGTCTCATATTTTCCCTCTTCTTCTCTTCCCCCACCCCCACCTTTTTTTTTTCCCATTTTAGATTCCTTCCTGGACAAGGATTGGTACTATATCCACAGATAGGAGACAAACTGGATATTATATGCCCAAAGGTGGACTCTAAAACTGTTGGTCAATATGAATATTATAAGGTCTACATGGTTGATAAAGACCAAGCAGATAGCTGTGCTATTAAAAAGGACAATACACCTCTACTCAATTGTGCCAAGCCAGATCAAGATGTTAAGTTTACCATCAAGTTTCAAGAGTTCAGTCCTAATCTCTGGGGCCTGGAATTTCAGAAGAACAAAGATTATTACGTCATATGTAAGTTCCATGTTTTTGTTCATTCTTTTGATTATAATTGTTCATTCTTTAATACGCTGTCTTGTACATTGTAAGCAAACTAAGAGGAAAATGAATGGGTTTGTATTTTTTACCTGAAAATAATTTCTTGCTAGCATATTTTCAACATTATTCCTGATTTCTGAAGGGTCTCTGTCTCTTTTTAATTTGATTTGTGTAAATCAAATTAGATTGTACTTCTATGCCTGTAAAGGGCTTCTTTTTTCTGTGCACGATGTCGTGTCATGTGTTCGCACTGAAAGCTGTGTGCAGCTAAACTGCAGTGCGTTTCCTACCCACAGCCCTGGTGATGTACCGTGCTGTTCGCCTTGTCCTTCGGTTGTCTTATGCCACAAGTAGGAGGACGGTGACCTGGCTTTTCTGAGATGGGGCATCCTATGTGACATGGCTAGCCATTGCTCTATGTGGTCCAGGCACTCCCACAGGAAACGTCTTTTGGCGGTTTTGGTGCCAATTTTGACGGTGTAGTTTCCTCACAAGGGTTACTGATGAGGGGCTGTGGTTGAACATGCTTTTCCTCACAACGTACCTACTGTGTCCATACAGTAGTCAGTAGGGTTCTTGGGCAAAACCTAGGCTTGCATGATTTTGGAATTTCATCCTTTTTCGTGGTCCTGGCTTGCAAAATGAATGTGCAGGACACAAGCCTCTGTCCAACAAAATAAACTTTGTGTGAGTTTCAGTCTGATGAGGAATTTGTGGCTGAGAGCAAGTCTGGAGGTAGCCACAGTGTTTATTGATTCAAATTACTTATGATGTGTAAAGTTAATGGTGTAAATCAGGAGTTAGCATTAGCTGAGACCTCAGCAGTACAACAACAATTTACATTAGTTTAGGTTTTGTCATTGAAATACTGTGTATGCCCTGCAGATCTCATTTAGCCCCATGGGCACTTTTGAAGTCTCAAGCAAGTATCACCAGGTATTACAAGATGGAACAAATTCTGTGTTTTGGCTTTTCTGCAGTTACAAGGAAGTTAGATACTGATGTGTCTTATTTCACAGAATCATAGAATAGTTTGGGTTGGAAAGGGACCTTTAAAGGTCATCTAGTCCAAGCCCCGTTCAGTGTGCTGGGATATCTTTAACTAGGTCAGGTTGCTCAAAACTCTGTTACCAGGGATGGCGCATCTAGCATCCCTCTGGGCAAACTGTTACAGTGTTTCACCACTCTCACTGTAAAAAATTTCTTCAATATATCTAGTCTAAATCTACTCTCTTTTAGTTTAAAACCATTAACCCTTGTCCTGTCACAACAGGTCCTGCTAAAAAGTTTGTCCCCAAACACATGTCTACCATCTCCTTGAAAACTGAAGGATTAATAACTATTTCATGTGATGTCTACCAGTGTAAATATTTCTTAATTTTTTAGTTAAAAATATGGGTAATTTTAAAAGTACTCTGAGCAAGTATTTTTAAAATGGAAATGGAAATGCATTCAGTATAAATTAATGCTCACTTCCGAGTTATATCCATTATGGTACACACTGTGTATAAAACAGGTTGTATGTCACAAAAACTAAGAAAGAATTCACTGTATTAAATATTAATTGTAGAAATTACTAAATAACAGTAGTGGGAGATACAAACCACCATTTTTTGGTTTTAAAGATCACTTAATGTAGGTGCTTTTTTTTTAGTTGGGGCATATATAAAAACTTGATCCCACTTAAACAGTATTTAACTTTGACAAACTTCCCACTGAAATCCATTGAGATCCAGGGTAAAAGTGACAAGATTAGCTGTTAATAGATAGTTATCCATTGAAAATGTGTAGCATAAAAATGACTGTGCTCAAATATTTGGCTTAAATGCAGAAATATGCTCGGAATTTAGTGCTGCTTCTAAAATCATCCACAGAAGACCAACTGTAGTGGAACAAATGGCACTGTTACAATTATTACCTGAGAATTATGGGCACAAATGGAGCTTTCTGATACCCTGTCAGTTCTGTCATATCTATATCATGGATTTACCCAGAGAATTATTAAGTACATCTCATTTTCATTAGTTTTGTATAATTATTTCATTATAGCAATAAGACATAATAGGCATTGCATTTCCTGTAAGATTACAGTATAACTTGGTTGAAAGAACTTAGTCAGCCTTCAGCCTCAAAAATCACACTGGCCCAACAGTAATACTGGAGTGCCTTAGGGTATTACTTTTCCTGTTCATTGTGGCATAAACAAATGGCTAATTTTTCACTCTACTGCTAGCATACACTGACCAAGCTGCAGAGAGGGTACCTATACATTTTAATAGGTTGGACAAAAAAGCACCTCAGCCCTGAAAACCCAGCCATCCTGAAGCTAAAACTCTTACTTTTCTGTCATTCAAGGAGAAAACAATAAACTCAGTGATGTTGGTCTCAGAAACACTGAGAGGAGTAGAAAACAAGGCAAGTGTTCAGCTAGGACACCATTTTACGGAGATACTTGAAGCTAGATAGGGTTTTAACAGTTTATGTTCAAAAGGTCATGGCACAGCCTTGTCAATGCAAGTTCTGGTAGTCGGTTTCTTATAATATAATACATCTTAGTCATGTACGCAAATCAGGCTGTAAATCGTTTGCATAAATCCCTCTTCACAGACCTGCAGTTCTTTCTTCTTCTGTCCTTCCTTCCTTCCTTCCTTCCTGTTTGATAGCTTTGAGTTTTGTCTTGCTTGTTTTGTTGGGTTTTTTGGAGGGGATTGGAGTGCTATGAAATTAAAGCAATGATACCTTTTGTGTGCCAGCTTTGATTTTGAAGTATTTTAGGATCTTGCATTCTCTCAACTAAGGGGCATCAAACAAACCTGACACGAGCTTACTGAGCTCAGCATCTTTGCAGCACTTGCTGTGGCTGCCCCTGCAACCTAATCTCATGCTATTTATGCTGGCAGGCTGTTGTCAGCCCTTTAAATGTTTTGTGCATCGTCACATACCTTTATCATCTCGCCATTTGAAAACACAGTTTGTTTTTCTAAGGTAATAGTATGTGGTTTGTGGAGCTGTATTAAACAGTAAAATCTCTATTCAGATTAGGGGGTTAGTCATTTTGGGATGAGGAATTACAACACAGGATGAAGCAGCTTCCTGAGCCCCATGTACCTTCAGGGACCTGTGATTTCACAGGAATTCTTCAAGCCATAATTTTTATATCATCCAGATATGTTCGCAATAAGTATACCAGAAGGAGATCTTTTCTATTCAGTGCTTCCCAAAGCCTAAGCATAAAAAAAAGATACAAATCTTCTAATTTCACAATAATTCGCAATATTTTAAAAAGTAAAAATGTAAATGAGTTTCTGATACCTGTTTTCACATTTAGTGATACTTTCATAATGAAAAAAAATAATCCATTTCCTGGCAGGATATTCCTCAATATGAGTATCAGTATCCAAGGAGTTAATTCTGTGAACAGCAGTAATTGGAAAGATGATACTGAATGGTATTGTGAAAGTGAATAAATGATGTAACAGTGTGTCCTTGCCTTTCTCTTCTTACCATCATCAATTTTTTGTTCCTGGGAAATGAATAGATTCATTTTCCTACAGTTACCTGATTTTAACAGAACTGGAGAAGGTCAAATGTACTTGAGATCTCAGAAGTATTAACGTTTGATTATCCTAAAATATGTGACCATTTAGGTAACATATCATAAGTCTCTAAGGAAATCCTTAATCAGATGCATAAAGGGAGATGCATCATGCCCAACAACATAAATGTCTGTGCGAAGGGCAGACTTAAGCAGAAGAGTGTGAAAATTTGCAACTCTGATGTTTGCATTAAAAAGTCTTTTTGTGTCTTTGCATGGTTAGGGAATGAAGTATAATTTTCTGCTGTGGTGAATTGCTGAGAACGAGCAATGAGTATCTTCTGAGGACTGAGAGATTGGTCAGCAAATACTTGAGTCATGGTGTCACTACTTCAGTACCTTTCTTGGATGCAGCGTTTCTTGTTTGGAAGGGATATGTGTTAGCGTAGTACAAACACATATAATATGCCCAAGATGTTTACTTTTGGTGAACAGGAATTGTCCTGTACCCTTCACTTAAAGGCACAGGGCATCGAGTGCCCTGCAATACCCTGGGTTTGTGGTGAGGGAGCCCCCGGGGGGGAAGCCTGTGGGAAGCTATGCCAGAGGGAAGGGAGCAGTGCCACCTGCTTTCAAGCCACTGTCAAGCTCCTAATGTAAGCCAAGCAAGTACATACCTCACTCCCTCACTCCCTTCATCTCTTCTTTAGCATAAGTAAAGTGAAGTTTATAGGCTGACATCATCAACATTAAAAAATAAGTCACCTGCAATGAAATCTTCACCTGTTCCAAATTTGTAATAGAATGGCTTGGAACTTGGGAAGGGGCTACAGAGTAGTTCTCTGAAAGATTCCTCTATAAGGCTTGCTCTGCCTGGACCTCATTGGCCAAAGTTGCTGAGCCGATGATGCTCTTCAGCTTTGAAATTGGCAAAATGGAATATGCAACTTTCCTTAAATGTTTTTTTATCAACTTTTTTCAAGTGACCCACTTACATAATTGGCTTCTGGCTTAAATTAAAAAACATATATATACACACACACACACACATATATATATATAGATTTGATCCCTGACTGATTTAGAGGATTATACTGGCTAGTAGCACTACATTTTGGATAACTGCTTTAATAGTGCTGTGGCTTTTAAAATCAAAACAGTCATTCTGAAACTTTAGCATTAGCTGTGTTTGAAAAAATCACAGGTCTTTTTCTGTTTTCACTTTGTCATTCTTCTACAATTAAAGGACAATAATGGTCTGAGGAAGAACGTAGTAAAGGACAGTATGGATTGTACCTTGAAGTATGGCCCAGCTGGGAAGAATAAATCTCTTTGCGTGGCCAAATAGATTCACATTAAAATATTATTTTAGTATGCTGACCAATTTAAGAGCTGACTAATCTGTCTGACTGGGCATTCTGAAAACGTTTTGAGACAGATTTCAACCTGCAGCCCGCTGCAACCTACAGGTCACCGAGCGAGAGCTGCCTTAAAGGAAACAGTAAACAGGTTTTCCTTTGTTCGAGGTTAATTCCAAACTAGCCTAAATGGGAACAAAAACTCTTATCAGTATTTCAATTCATTTTCATTTGCAACAAAGACGTTTTCCCTGCTGTTTGTTAAAGACTCTGGGGTCCAGAAATCTACTGTTATTATTTTTTTTTTTGTGATGCTGGTGTGATAATAGTCACTCTGATTCCATTTGTACATAGATCAGATTTTTTTCTTTCCTTTTTCCTCCTCCTTTGTCAGAAAATTAGATAAATAATTTCTGCTTAGTGTAAAATGATATCCAGAGGTCAGTCTTTGACTCTATTGAAGAGTCTTTTAAGGGAAGTGTTAGCAATACCATTTAGCTCTTGTTGAATGAAATATAAATACAGCTTATCCAAATAATATTATTGGAGAGAAAAATCACTTGTCTGTGCAGCTTCAGATTTCTAAGAGTCTAAGACCTACAGGATTAATGGAGTCATGGTCCTTTGGGGTTTTGTCCCAGACCACACAGGTCTTGTAAGAGAATAAGGCTATTTTATATTGATGGACTTTGTTCATATTCGGTGCCATTACCTAAGCAATACCAATCGTTTATCTCCTTTAAAGTAGACAGAGATAGTTCAGCAGGAAATCTGTTATTATGTGTCTGTTCCTAAGGGAAGGAAATGAAAGATAGGAATGCTCAGTTTGTTAATTGATGGCATCTTGTGAAAAAAATTAGTTATCTTCCCCCACACCCCCACAGGTATTCCAAATAGATATGGAATCAGATGAAAATGAAGAATAATTATTCAGACTGGAAGAAAAAATTATTCAGGAAATACTCAGGACTTGAACAGGTTTTAAAGTTTCATAGGAAGCTGTTTAATATTTTTAGTCACTATTTTTATTTCTCGCTTTTATAGTTCCTGAGAAACAATTTATAAATATTGGAAATACAGTACAGTCACAAAGAAAGATACTCTCACTTAGAAGTCTTTATATATATAGCATTTATAGTGCTTTGCAAAAAAAAAGCTTGAACCCTGTTCTTCTCGAAGTTGTATATGTTCTCGTATAAACATCCTTAACAAGGCTAAATGCAGAAGAAGACTGGGTTGAGTGTGTATTTTATGCTTTATGTTCAGGCTATGAGTAACTATTTAAATCGGGGGGGGTGTACTGGGGAGACATGCCATGATATGAGGAAAGTATGAGGAAAGTGTCTGTCTAAACAGAAACTTGGAAGAGCACTACCATACTGAAACACATTTAACTTTCATTTTGTACTTAACTTTGGTGATGAGCATTTAGCTTATCAAGTGGGGTGATAAGTCTTGTCTTTATGCAGTTGCTTGTATTAAATGTTATGTTACAGTATTTTAAGTCCTAACATAAAAAGTGAGGAACTGCATAAGATTTATAAAGGCTGTAATGAAACTGATTTTAAAGATTTCAAATTGTTTGCCTTATTAAAGTCTTTACATAGCTGGAATGGAGGGAAATGTACTTTTGTCTGAGAACTGCATTAGCTAAAACACAGGGTTGGAATGGTTGAAAACCAGGGTTAAACGTCATTATGGATTTTCTTTCCTGACTTTAGTCAGTCCTGGAAACCTTGGATGAAGACTATTTCAGTATTTATTTCTGATAAACCACACTATAAAACTAAGCTTTAATGGGCAGTCTTCCAGTTTCTTTTTTTTGGTCTCAAGGAAATCATGCAAATATTTCTGTGAGTAAAAGCAGGATTAGGCTAAAGGTAGTCTTAGGTGTTCTTGGAGAAGAGTCCATATTAAGCTGATAAGGCTGTTATTAAAAAGCATGTTGGGATCTTTGTTAGCATGATTTATCTGTTTTCTGTTCAGTAAATGAAAACAGAAAAAATCACTAAACTGCAGCAGCAGACTAGTCCTTATGTGCTTACTGAGCTGCTGTGAGAGAAAGAGTTCTGAATCCAAATCCTGCTAGGAAAACTGAAAATTATTTGTTTTTCATGTATTATATGTTAGCATATAATAGTGTTAGACCACAACAGCGCCGTTGATTACAGTAACCCACAATGGTTTGCTTTGGATGGCACCTGTGGAGATCATCTAGTCCCTGCACAAACCTTTGCAAGCCCAACTGCAGCCAATTGCCTAGAACCATGTCCAGCTCAGTTTTGAGTATCTCCAAGGATAGAGCCCCTCCTCCTGTACAGATGCTCCAGTTCCTTCATTGTCTCCATGAGCATTTACCGGACACTTGGTCCCGTAAGCCCACGTCTGTCTTGTACGGGGGAGCCTGTGACTGCACCCAGCACTCCAGGTGTGCCCTCACCAGTGCAGAGTAGAGCGAAAGGATCATCTTCTGGAACCTGGTGGCAGTACTCTGACAGATCGAGCCCAGGAGGCTGTTGGCTGCCTTTGCCACGAGGAGACATTGCTGGCTCATGCTCAACTTGGTGTCCACCAGGACCCTCTGGGCATTTTTTGCAGAGGTACTTTCCATATGTTTGGCCCCAGACTGTGCTGAAACTTGATTCCACCTGCCATCCAGAGGCTGCCACAGCAGATGTGGTAGCAGAATCAAGAAATTAATTAAATAATTCGTGTTGCAAAAGAAAGAAAAAACAAAAGGAATGTTATAGTGTTAGAACACTAGTGAATTATTAAAAACTGTATAAATGTAAGTATTAAAAGTATCAGTTTGCCTATCTAGTTACAACTTTTCAAAATTCCAAAGACTGGAGGATTAACATCCATCCCACCAGAGTATCCTAAAGTGAACCACAATGAACATGTTTATGTGATAATTTCTAAAGAAGCTAAACATCTAAAGACTTAATTTCTTAATGGCAAGTGTTTTAACTGCAGGTCCTGTAGTACCTTGGAAATTCAGATTGCTTTGTTTGCAATGTTCCCTCATTAAAGTTTGCTTTGTGAGTATTTTAAAGCTCTAAACACAAACATAAGCATACTGCAATCAAAACAGTGTTTAACTTCTGATCATCTTTGCCAAGTGCACAGTCATTCAATAGTATCATAATTGATCTCGGTACTAAGGTGCCAAACTCTGTGTTACTGAAGGATAGTTAGATGATGTAAACAGCTTTTTGTGTTTTGCAATAAAGCACACTTTTGTTGTCCTCCATGTAAAAACAGGAGATGAAGGTATTCTTTTATTGAAGCAAACATGTGGAAAATTGCTCTAGATTGTTATGGTACAGAGCATCTCCCCTGAAAGGAATGAGGTTCATCTACAGGGCAAAGTCTGACTGTGGCACTTTATTGGGGTTACTCCTGGACTCTGTGTGGTCAAAGCAAATAACATCAAGTCCATCTACACTGTTATAACCTTATAACCATGAGACTGGCACATTTTCTCATCTATAGTGTTATGTTCTAAACTGTCACTAGGCATTAACTCAGTCACTGGTGAAGTCCTACCACCTAGAGATGAACTCTGCCTCAAAATGATGTTTTCCACTTCAGTGCTACTCGTATAGCAATTACTGGGTCATTAATATCATTGCATGCAATTAGTGACAGTAGAATGAGCAAGAGGTTTGTTATTTATTTAATATGAACTTTCACTATAACCCTTTCTTATCCATGTGCCACAGACAAAAACCAGAGAGATTTTCAAGGCAGGTGAACATCCTTGTAGAGTGATATTGAATTTGTATGATACAGAAAGTGGGTCCTCATTTACTGTTAAAGCTTCTACTTTTGTTTCCATCAAGCCGTCTTGTCATTAGCAACAATCAGTGTAACTTGAATGCTAACTAATTCTATTAGTTCTGTTCAGCTGAACTGTTAAGCAAAGCTTGCTGTGGTAGTGGGGAGATATTCGTCCCCGTCCGTGAGAGGCTTTTGTCAGTAGCGTGCAGGGAGAAAGGATAAACTTACGTAAAATACTTGTTTGTGGTTGGTGGAGTTAACTAGCTAGTAATCTGTTTTAGAGGCATACTTTCTGATATACACTAAATACATCATAATTAGTGGGCTTACATCTGCCACAGTTACTTCAGCACTCACAAATATATAATTTGTTTATGTAAACTAGAAGCAAGCATGTGTGCAGTGGATCATTATCTGACAACATTTCTCAGAGTATGTGAAATATGTAACTGAAATACTTTCAGAAATGCTTAACTGTAACAAAAGTCTCAAATTGTCATTCATAGTGATACAGGATTGAGAGGCTTTTCTGGTTTTTTTTTATGTAATCTCTAAATCATTCCAAGATAATTTTATAAAGGGACACTTGACAGCAGTGAAGCAAGTAGGATTTTGTTGTGGGTGGGTGGAAGCTGTGACCTTCAGTTATGGATAATAATTGAGAAAATAGTTTACTGTTTAGTATACTTCAGCTGTGGTATTCCTTAACCCAGCAAGAAAGTGGTGGTGTTTTTAAAATTATACACAGCAGTAATCAGTTGGAACTCACAGCTTTTTTGATGTTTTCCAACCCCATCTTGCTGACTATAGCTTTTTCCCATATAGCTTTGTTGACATAAAGAGGAAGGGGGGTTACCCCTTTTGTATTTTTCTTATACATGCCTCCCTGAAATTAATAAAATCCTTCTGAATGTACAATACTTTATAATTCTCTATTTTGTGCTGTCAGGTGACATGAGATGTGGGAAGGAGAGGCTACGGGTTTCCAGAGATGTGCCTAGAATTTTACAGTTGGTATATGCCTAAGTATATCACAGTATAGAGCTGATTGGCCTGTCTTGATAGTGTCCCCCACGTTGCACCCTTAAAAAAACCCATTGTAACAGTAATAGAATCTGTCTTTCTCTTAACATGAATACAAGTGGAGATTTTTGTGGGGAATTATATAAATACCCCTATATCATGAGTCCCAGCTCATGATATAGTAAGTATCATAAGTCATGTTATTCACAGTTGGACAAGATACATTTTAGAGCAGGGGTTAGAAAAGTGAATCACTAAGTTTCACTGTAGAGCTTTTGCTTCTTCCAGGTTTTATCTTACTTCGTTTTGTTCTGGTTTTAGTTTGACTGGGGAGGGCATTGCTGCTTACTTGCTGTGCAGAATGTAATTTGTGGGCCTGTGTAGATATAAATCCTGAGACATGCAATATAGGACTTAATTTAAAAAACAAGCATGAGAAGTGAAAAAGAAGAATGAAGAATTCTTGTCCTTTCCTTCACATTGAATTTTTGCCTCGTGTGGATAGAGAGAAAAAGTCTGGCTTCAAGTGTTTTTGTAAACATTGCATAAGATTTAGTTTAAGGAAAAAATCTTTCTTAATTTAAAGCATTGTGTGGATTAAATTGAGAGATTGAGAGTTTCTGAATGACTTTTAGATTGAGGAAACTCCTCAAAATTCTGCTACCACCTTGACTTTGAAGTAGGGCAAATAAAAACAGACATTAGAAAAAAAGCAAAATTATTGGTAAGCTGTTTTTATATTTTTCATTACAGTCTTGGTGTCCTAAATTGTACTAATTGAGCAAATTCAGCAGGTTTTTATCTTTTTTTAATTAAGGATAATTTCTTTGTCTCTATAAGATCATTAGAAAAGCTATGATTTTATTATCTGTTTATAAAAACACATTCAACACATTGACAGTATTCCCTGCAACTATTCATAATGTATTTAAGTTTTAGCACTTAAATACCTTTTAGTCCAGGTTTGGGACCACTGATAATTAAATTTTGGAAGACAATGTAATCCCTTTTAAAAAGCAGAGTTTTCAGTGTCAGTCTTATTTTTTGTCTCTACAAGCAAAGATAAACCATTAGTTGCTAGTATTTGCTAGTATAATAATGAAGTTATTATATTCCTCCTCTTTCTAAACATTCTGCAGCTCACCCAACATAATATGTGCCAAGATATCTATTCTTTGGTGAGTGGCCTGAACAATTTTTTGTTGTTGTTGTTGTTCCAGATCTCCATGCAGATCTGGCATTGCTACTAAGAGGGGGTGGAATTTAATTTCATTTAATTGAAACACTCTTCCTATTAACTCAGCTACCTTGTTCTTCGTCCATGACTGGTTTAGAAACAACCTCCATGTTGTGATCGGTGATTTGTGGTTTCACAGTGTGTGATTTCTGGTGTTCTTAACCCTGTCCCATAAATTATCTAAATTTATGGGAAAGAAGAATTATTTATTTGGTGCTTTACTTAGAGAATCATTAAAAGGACCCAAAAGCAGATGAAAGCAATCAGAGCACAAACACATGATGCCTGACCAAAATAGTTTTCTATGACTTCATAAAATAAAAAATCCTGAAAGATTTTACATGCATTTAGTAGTCCTGAGAGTGGACGTGAGATCAAGTGCAGCTTTGCTTTAAGAATAACTTCTTACTAATGTTGGATCTAAAGCTTGTGTGGATTTTTGCTGCTGTTTAGGCTTTTCCATTTCGTCTATAAGCACAGCAGGGGAAAGTGGCGATGGGTGGTGTTATTTGATTTTGTTTTGTTCTGATTTTGAGAAACCTATTTTCTGATGCAGAATTTGAGCAAGTATTTAGTGAAAAAAATGTTGAAAATCACTGCTATTAGTGATAGTACTGATCCACCCCAAAGAAACCTGTAGTCCTCAATTTGCTATTAACAGATCCACATCAGCAGCAATTAATTTTTGATGACCTCATCAATAATGTATCTTTGATATATTGCCAAATGACTTTTATTGTCCAGCACACTAAGGAGGAACAAAACCAGTTTTGTCCTTGCCCATCAGTTGACATCATTCATTCATTCCTATAGTCTGTGGTTTAAGGTCCATTTAGTTTTCACAGGAAAATTGAGTACGACGGTCATCATTTCTCTCATCAGCTATGTAGTACATTTTATATTCAAGCTCTAGAAATACATGTATTTTAAAGTTGTGTTGATTCAAAGGATATTGCATTTGATTTGCAAACAGGTAGTATTTTTCATCATCCTAAAACATGAAACTATAGGTATTAATTGTAGCAGAATTAAGAGGCTGAGATTTTTGTCTGCTGGTGTTTTCTTTTAAGTAATTGTGATAGCATTTTTTCATTTTGTAATATGTGTTTTTAGGAGTGAAGGAAGTTGAATTTTTGTGACTGTGCCTTCATTTTTAATCTCTTTGTGAATGAAAAGCTGTATACAGGCATAAATCCAGCAGCTTAATTCTCCATCTGATTAGAGCAATGTTACCAACCTGATAGGTTGAAAACAGCCATGATCCATACAGTGGCTCAGCCTCCTGGGGGGCAGAGTAATAACAATCAAATGAAGACATATTAAAATGTAATATTACTTCCTCTCCGTGGGGACTGTATAAGAATCATAGCCAGAAACTGTTCTTGTCAGCTGACTCTGCTTCGTTCACGGATTCCCTGCCTCTGCATTTATGACTAATGCATTTCATACAGTAAACAGCACTGTGGAGTTTTAAAAGCAAATAAATGTAAAACATTTACATGAGTTCCAGGCTTTTTTGTTTGTTTGTTTCTTTGTTTTGTTGGGGGTTTTGTTTGGTTTTATATAATGCATATATTTCAAAAAAGGGGAGGCAGATCTGAATGAAGTTTTTTGGTCTGAATAATTTAATTTCTCCCTTGTGTACGGGAGAGGATATGTTAAGGCGGTGTTTTACAAAACTGAAAACGTAGACTAGCTTCTCCAAAGTTAAGTATGTATTAGCAGACAACCATAATTTCATAACAGATGAGTGTTTTCTGAATGTTGAAAACCTAAACTTGCATTCCTCATAAAATGGCAGCTGCTGTTGTATTCAAGGAATGCAGACACACAGTGTCTGAAAAACTACTACTAAAAATGCCTATAAGTTATTACAATTTTGTTAGTCTTAAAATTTTTAGTGCAATTATATATACTTATTTGCTGGTGTGGATTAACTGTTGGCTGAATAATTTAATGTGCCTTTCACTGTAATTATTAGTTTTGCAATTGACATCAGTGGAAAAGGACAGGTCTCAGAAAACCAGAGGTATTTAACTATCAAGAGATTTAAAAATATTTTGCTACCTGTTTAGCAACATTTTACTTACTTTTAGGTTCCTCTGTATTGCTGTATTAATATAAAGTGAAGTGTGGAATTCTGAGTACATTTAATATTAATGAGAAACTTCATATTAATCATTAGTTATCTTTATTAATGTTAATATTTAAGTAGTATCTAGTTTTATCAGAGGGTCATGTGTAAGAAATTGACTCTAAAATATGTCCATATTTAGACGTATATATATAAAAAAACCCAGACCATATATAAAAATAAACTGAATGGAAAGTTTAAAATTTGATTATATAAACACACTGGAGAGTATAATTTCCATTTTAGACAGAAGAAGCTTGTGTTATGTTTCTGTGTTTATACCCAAAACTCCTATCACGGCCACTTTATTATTTTTTTTTTTTAAATATCATTACAGTGTGAGCAGAGCTACAGGTAAAGGGTCACTTTCCTGCAGAAGTGTGAATGCAGTGGCAGAGCTAACATGATAGTGGGTGTAGTTTTCATTTGGAGATCGATATAGAAAGGCCGCAGCAAGTGTTTGAGGAATATTTTGTATTTGCTCCCTTGTTTGACTTCTGCACACTACACTGTCAAGGGGCATTAGCAGTATGAAACTGTGTTTTCTCTGCTGTCCCAGATTACTTCTTTTTTCTCTGTGCAGCTTTTCAAAGCTTGAAATGCTGTGTTTAAAGCTACCTACTTTCTTCCTGGTACACTAGGGATATGCAAGGTTATATTTCGATAGTCTGAATGAATTTTGAAAAATAATTTCCTCCAGTGGCCCTGGGTAATTGTCAGTTTAATTACAGGGAGAAGCTGAGATGGAAACTTTGCTTTGTCACTGAAATACTCCTCTTTGAAAATTCCCCATTCCTCAGGATGTAGCAGTCTGTACTCTGAGCTGTAACGTAGGCTTTCCTAAAATCTCTTGAAGAACTGTGGAAAAAGTGAATACTTCTACAAATTCATTCATCTGACATCAAAGCTATGAAAGCATTCTTTTAGCAAGCAAGCGAGGCAGATTGCGCTGGCGTAGGCACACAACCAGACTCATTGTACATCTGAGTCTTCCCGTTTGGAGACTGTATTTGAAGTAATTTTGCATTCTTTTTGCCATCTTACTTTCTTATTCTGTACTGAGGTCAGACTGCATCGTCTGCATCTTATTGAGGTCTCCTGCTCTGTGGGTTAAATGGATAGGCCTTTAAAGAATAAAAAGGCATTGATGTTCAGAAGAAGCAGCACTTTATTCAATGAAAATCAAGTAGAAGGTATTTAAGGAGATGTGAATCCCCATTGCCTCGATTAAAAAAAAAATCAAATAACAAAAAACCACAAGACAAAGTCAGTGTTTATTACTCATAGGTTCAGTTGATGCTCAGCTTTGGTATTTCTATTTGCTGCTTTTTTTCTCCTTGTCCTTGTGCTGGTACATTGGAAAATAGATCATAAAAAACACTTTCAGCAAAGACACATTTGATTTATGTCCGGGATGGGTTCTTGGTATTGATTTTTTTTCCCTCTGGAAAAAAACAAACAAACAAAGAAAAGAAAACAAAACTATATGTCTCCATTATTTTCTGAGCCTGGCAATGCAGTGGCAAATTTCAGATCAGCTTTTATCTTAAATAACTCAATGTGCTCTTTTGTATTTTAAAAAGTGTTTTTGCCATACGTCTGTTGTCATGTTTTTACAGGGGGGAGGGAACAAGAGGAGGAACTGGGAGGGGCCACATATGAGGAGAAGGGAATTTTAGGAAAAGAAAGCACAATTTGGGAAGTTTGTATGGTGGCTGTAATTCGAGTTGGTGACAAAAGAGTCAGAAGTGGAACAAAAACAAGAAGTAGATGAAAGGCTAGGAAGCAGGGTTCAGTGGTATGGGGTTTATATCTTTATGGCTAGAGAGAAGATTAGAGCAAGAAAAATACTGCCATGGGGCTAGGAAGACATTGTGGAAGAAAAAGGAAATATACATAGACTGCATTTGAAAGAAAATCCCCAAGGAAGGTGAAAGAGAAGGAATGAGAATTAAAAACAAAGACCTGAACAGTGTAAAGCCCATGAGCTGAAAGGACAGGGGCAGAAGCAGGCATGTGCTGCTTAAGCATTTCACCACAGCCATGACAAGCAGTGAGCTCCCTTACAACCCATTTTTCATTTGTTTTCTCCAGTTGGTGGCCCAGTGCTGATGCCCATGCATGCACCCTCTCATATATCTGTTTTGGGCCTTGGATAAACAGCTCCAAGAAATAATGGTGAAATTTCCATCCTCAGAACAATCAGGGCAGGAAAACCTCTGGTGCATTCCCTGCATAGCAAAGCCAGAGCCCACCGTGTGCAATTGTGCCCTCTTTGCCACCGTGCCCAGGGCACCCCTGCACGTACCGACAGTGGCCAGTGCCCAGCACAGTGCAGAGTCGCCACCCTGCCAACTGCTGAGGAGCTGCCAAATCATTTTCCAGCAGCTGTTTTGGAACCAACAGCTGGCTTGGGCAGCAGCGGTGCACCCATAGACCATGATTCAGTGTTTTGGGTTCTCTAAGGGAGTGGTGCTTCATGCTCAAATCACATGGCAGTGTCGGCTTGCGCCAGGGTTGCGTGGTTCCAGCCAGCACCTAGATAAGCAAGAACGATATAAACACAGGGCAAAGCACCGTATTGTTCATATGAGCTAAAAGGTTTCCGTGAGACTGGAGCATATTCCCCTCTGGCACCTATCCTGGCAGAGGCTTCTCAATGCTGAGAAAAATGAGATTGTGCTCTAAAATATTAAATGGTTTTCCAATCAGTTCAGAATCTTAGCTTTCACCTGGGTCTTTTGTATGCATTCACTTCATCCAGCAGGAGATTTGTAATAGAGGAAGCAGGTGTAATATGGTGATTATAAAGATATTGTTGGGGTTGAGGGAGGAAAGAGTGATTTTTCAGTGCTTTCCTTCTCTGAGCCTGCCAGAGCTTCCTTTTCAGCTGACTCCATCACCTACTAGCAAGGCACTGTTTTTGTCCAAGTCAGTCAGTCTATCAATTGTGCATAGGAAAAAAAGGTTGCTGGGTAAATTTGAAACAGTGATAACACATTCCTCCATTTGTATATATTGTACAGCTTACCAATGTATTCATTCCTTTGGCTTTCAACATTTCACAGCTTTCCATAGGTCAACCCAAGCAACATGAACAGATCCTGGTAGCTTGAAAGATCCCTACTTTCAGACACTCATGTTCACATCACTTTGCCTGTTGATTTTCTGGTTTTTATTTATTTTTATTTTTATTTATTTTTCTTTTATTTTTAATCAGCAACATCAAATGGGTCTTTGGAGGGCCTGGATAACCAGGAGGGAGGGGTGTGCCAGACAAAAACCATGAAGATCCTCATGAAAGTTGGACAAGGTAAAGACCATCTGCTGTTTCATGAAATGACTTTGATCGGTCTCAATGTCCTTTTTAGCTTTCAGGCTTCTTTTAGCAGTGTAGAGCAGAGAGCCAGTCGAGTCTAGTGTGGTCATTCCTCCCTTATAGTCTGAAAGCAAAGTCTGTTTTCTCTTCCTCAGCTACTGACAGATTTCTACAGAAGGATGGTTAGTGTAATAAGATCTCTTCATTGCAGAGATCCCTAGAAGGAAAGGTCACCTGGGAGTGGTGTGTTTCAGTCATTTTTATTTGTATTTTAAAAACAAAAGCCACAACTCTGCTGCTCAAAATTATTTAAAATACATGAAAAGAGGGAAGCTAATATTTCTATAGTTTGCTTGTTATGAATTCTGATTACAGAGAGGTTTTTGTTCATTGTCTCTTTTCACATATAGATAACCTATTGTGCAGGAAGAAAGAATTATTCTTCTAAGCAGAAGTTGGTTTAGTAGTCAGTCAACTTCCTCAGTTAAACTAAAATGTCATCTGCAAAGCTTTTCTTAGCAGTCACAGGAGTCCTTATAGTTTCTGCAGATGGCCTCACAATTTAAACATCTGAAATAATATAACCATTTTACTTTAAAAGGAAAATTATGTTGTTATATCTTCCTGTCCTTTGCATAAAGATTCTTCTGCTAAACGATTTGTGTCTCACGAGGTACTTAGAGCTGGCATGTAAGGCTCCATACCATCAAGTGCCAAAGCTGCATGAGTCGTCTTTCTCTCCCCCAGATCCCAACTCGGCAGGGCTGCCCCGGCACACGGATCCCACCAAGCGCCCTGAGCAGGAAGCTGGCACCAATGGGAAGAGTTCCACCACCAGCCCCTTTGTGAAGGACCACTCAGGTAGGTGTGGTGGGACTCCAGGATGTCTCCTCCTTGTCCCCAAATACATTTTACTTTACCATTAAAGTACCAGAAAAGGAAACATTTTCATAGTGAGATGAAGCATAAGCCAGTTCTGATGCTCCAGTTGATAATGTCTTGGAGCTGCAAGTTGTGGCAACAGCTGCTCTGTCCCCTCTTCCACTCTCCTGTAGAAGTTCATTATATCTAGTGACAGTATCACTCATTTACAGGAAAGTTTTTGGATAGGACGTTTGCTAAGCAGCTTTACAGAGGTCAGTGCTGCCTTACATCTAGTACTCTGGCAGATGAATGAGTATCTTTCTCTTCCCGTATAATACATTATCAAGTGGTTCTCGACAGCCATTTATGAAGTTTATTTCAAGGCATCTATAATTAATATCCTGATCTTTTAGCTGACCATATAAAGTCTACACATGGCTGGTCTTTTATTAAATGCAAAGATCTGTTTTTTTCTAATAATTATCTAAACAAAATAAACTTATGATTCCAAACAAATACCTTCAGAATGCATTGCATTTGTTAGGTGAACAAGAAAAAAACTAACTCTTAGGACTGAAGGTGTCTAGAAGAAAATTCAGTGAATTGGGAATGCTACAAAAGCAAAACTTGCTGACAGATGGTTCTGGGTTTCCTGAAAAAGGCTGCAAGTTTTCCTTGCTAGCTCTGTCATTAGTTACTGGGCTAATGAATCTTTGATGGAGTGGTCACTAAGTAGGCTTCGCTGATTCCTACAGAGGCTCTGGTAGGAAGATTTAACAATTATGTGAATGTAGCATCTGTATCAGTCTTCCATTGTGAGTGAGCATCAAGAGAGGGAAATTGGTTCAAACTTTCAAGAGAGAAAGTGTCAAGTAAGCAATTGTTTAATTTTTGTGACAAATAATATGGTGGTGGGATGGCACCAAATTGTCATTTCCTTGTGTTACATTCAATTCCAGTCCTATCCCACCCCTCTCTTGTGCCCGGGGCTGGGCAGCATCTGTTAAAAGATGCAGTGTGCATCAAAGGCTGCCTTGTCAGTGCCAGTCCTCACCGCTGATGGATGATGATGTATGGAACACAGTGGTTTCGGAGCAGCACAAAAGTGAGACCAACAGACACAAAGTCTTGTTTAATATTGATTGCTGACTTTGGCTGTTTGCATTTAGCTATCTAACAGGGTAATTGGTTTGTCAAACTTTAGCTGTCAGTTGATTCTTCTAGTGTTGCTTACTCTACACATTTTTAAGCAACGTAAACGGGTTGCAGGATGGCAATAACTTTTGTCTGTTGTATTTCCATTCTTTCCAGGATCTAGCACAGATGGCAGTAAGGCTGGGCATTCCAGTATACTGGGTTCAGAGGTGGCCTTATTTGCAGGGATTGCATCAGGGTGCATCATTTTCATCGTCATCATCATCACTTTGGTGGTTCTTTTGTTGAAGTACCGGAGAAGACACAGGAAGCATTCCCCGCAGCACACGACAACTCTATCACTTAGTACATTAGCCACCCCAAAACGCAGTGGCAACAACAATGGTTCTGAGCCCAGTGACATTATCATTCCTCTAAGGACTGCAGACAGTGTCTTTTGCCCCCACTATGAAAAGGTCAGCGGCGACTATGGACATCCAGTGTACATAGTTCAAGAGATGCCTCCTCAGAGTCCAGCAAACATTTATTACAAGGTCTGAAAACACACAACCATCTCTGTGGTACAGTTGAGTCGTAGAGGAAACTCACTGGTCAAATGCTTTCTGTTGGGGTTTGTGATGATGCCTGCTGCGCTAGCATTGACTTAAGCACAGGGGGGAGAAAGCAACAGCTCTTTCTCCAGGAACCAACGCGAGCTGGACAGCTTACCTAGTCTGTAGAATTCCTATCTCAGTGAATAAGTATTCACTAAAAGCTGGAAGACTTTTATGTAGAAGATGCCCATTCTGATTGCTGTACTCTTGTTACATTCATCATCCTCAAAGCCATGTGCTGCGGGCGTTCAGGCATGTACAAAAGCCAAGGGAAGATGGAGCAATCTGTGGATGTTAATAGCTCTAGGCATCCTGGGAAGGTGCTCTAGGATACATCAACCTTGAAATGCAATCTTCTGACTTTTGTGTGTCTTTCTCAGTGCATACTGGATTTGTCACACAGACCTTGGTGTCTAAGTAAGACTTGTTAAAGTTCTCTCGCTTTTAGTCCGTCACTGTTCCATTTGTTTCTGTTATCCAGGGCTCTGCCATCCTTCACATAAGATTTCCTTTCACTCCACCTCCTGAATCACTAATGGAACATTAATGTTTGGAGATCCGCACTCCATCCATCTGCTACAGCAGCCTCACTCGAATGGGTAATGCATTTATAAAAATTGTGTTTGATAGTAAGGAGCCTTCCAGCCAAATAGTTAGGCTGTCAACAAAGTCAAGAGCAAGACTGGGTGGTGGAGGGAAGGGCTGATTGCAGTTGAATATTGCTGCCTCAAAAATAGAAGCTGGGAAATAAAAAAAAAAATACATTTAGGTAGCACAGCACTTTGGTATGCTAAGTTTTAAGAGGCAAGTAGGAAACACAATAACATGCACAGTGGATTAAGGCTGCATTTGAAGGAATTCTTGGTTATCAAATACCAGTGTGCAGAAAAAAATAGAACCTTCGATACAGTAGAACAGAGGGGTATTGTTAGTAAGTGAACAAGCTTGGAGAAGACAAGACAATAGCAGGCCGCTGAGGATTATATTAGGGCAGGGCTGATGTGGTACTGGCAATAAGATACACAGCTTTGAAGCTGTAGGGAAAACATAGTCTGCTTTGGGTGACTTTTAAGCAGACTCAGCTGCTATACTATCAGATTATACTAAACACAGGGAAAGCATTTAAGAAAATAGCAGAGAGCCAAGTCTGACCAAGAAGATTATAAGCCAACGGGTCAAATGAGCTAATTCTATCACTGGTGAAGTTGTGGGGAAAAAAAAAAAAAAAAAGGAAGCAACAAACCACAAAACCTTTCTCATCTCTAAAAGTAAGGCAGAATTTCTTTCTGACTGACCCTTTTGGTACTTTGGCTTATTGTTGTGCTGTCCCTGCACAGTAAGTACTGTGACTGACACAGCCGTTCATTGGTGCTCTGTTGCAAAGTGAAAGCACATATGGCAAACCTCTTTCAGTCCATAAGAATAAAATAAATTATGACACTGAGATGGAGAAGGAAAATATGTCTTATTTATAATAGGTGTATAGAACACAAGGGATATAAAGTGAGATTTTTTCTTTCGTTCATTTTTTCTTACTTTTTATTTTGGTTTGGTTTTTTTACTAATATATATTTTGAGATTGCACAGAATCTACACCAGAAGATGTGAAATTCATTTGCGGCAATTACATAGTCTTAACTTCTTATCATTTTACATATATAAATGTGTGTGTATATAAGTATATACACACATATATATATTTATATATGCATACATATGCATATATATTTATGCATACGCACACATTTTTTAAAAAAATAAACTACTTCTGGGAAAAAAAAAATCAACCATCCAAAAATAACAATGGGAGCACATTTAAAAAAATAAATTTCCAAAGCATCTCATAAGAGCAAACTAGGAAATGTAAGGCCCAAAATATTAAGAAGTCAGTGTTACTGCATCACATATTTAACAGTGAGAAGGTGTGCCGGCATTTATTTTCTGTGTTGTGATTTCCCTTGCCTTACAGGCTGATGTGTTCTGTAGATTTTGTTGAGGTTCGTAGAGGGAGGTTTCAGGTTAAAGTTTTCTCTTTAGCATGGCTGTTCCCCTAAAGCTCCCACCCTGGGGAGAAAGTAAAAAAACTCTACTTTTATATGTGCTATGCAAATAGACATTTCTAACATAGTCATGTTACTATGGTAACACTTTGCTTTCTGATTTGGAAAGAAAATGTAGCAACAGCATTTTAGGGTTCTCAGACATCCGGTGAGCCCCTGAAAAAAAAAAATTAAAGAAAAAAATCCGTTATAGAAATGATCACTCTCTTTGTTTTCTGAACCTGAGGATTATGTTGAGATGTTGGTCCAAAAGAGAGAAACAAAAACAAAAAAAATCTCAACCCATGGTTCTGTGGAAGGTTACCATGGTGACTAACTACAGTACATATGTAATTCTTTTCAACAACCTTTCCTTTCTGTGAATCCATCTATACAAGGTTCTCTTGTAAGTCATTAAGATTTTATTTTGGGGGAGGGGGAGGAAGGGAAAAGATGGGTTTACTGATACTGATTTTTATTAAATCATGTCTATGCTTTGTCAGTTGGCCACATTCTAGTTACATACTAAACTGTGAAAAAAATAATCAGATTAATTGCTCAAGAGCAACCTGCAACCAACTGAAAAAAAATGTACTGTGCGTCTGTTTTGTGTCTGGTGCAGAATTATGACAATCTACCAACTGTTCCTTTCTTTGACGTTGGTCCAGCTTTGAAAAATTACTGTAAATGCCTTGCTTGTATGATCATCCCTAGTCACCTGAATTGGACTTTGCACCATCATGTCTAAGTGAAGATGCTGTAAATAGGTTCAGATTTACTGTATATGGATTTGGGGTGTTACAGTAGCCTTATTCACCTTTTTAAATAATTAAAAAAAAACACATGAAAACAAGACAAAAAAGGCTTTTCTTAACCAGATTGTGTATATAGAGCAATGTTGGTTTTTTATAAAGTCTGAGCAAGATGTTTTGTATAAAATTTGAATTTTGCAATGTATTTAGCTACAGCTTGTTTAAAGGCAGTGTCATTCCCCTTTGCACTGTATTGAGGAAAAAATGATATAAAAGGTTGCCAAATTGCCGCATATTTGTGCTGAAATTGTGTACCATGAATATTTATTTAAGAATTTCTTTGTCCAGTTTGTAAGTAACACAGTATTATGCTTGAGTTATAAATATTCTTCTTTCCTTTTTTTTTTTTGTTTGTTTGTTTTGTTTGGTTTTGGTTTTGTTTGTTTGTTTTGTTCTGTATTAAAACTAGCCGGTCATAAGTTTGAAATCTGCTTTAGTTCCACACTGCAATTAGTTCCCAGAAAATGGAAATTATGAAAATCACATTCCACGTCTGTTTCAAACTGAATTTGTTCTTAAAAAATAAAATATTTTTTTCCTATGGAAACTTTGCCTTCTAAGTATTTTCTTCTTTTGTTTTGCAGTTTTTTTCTTTTTTAAAAGATTAAAATAAATAAGAAAACCACCAAGATTGCCTGTATGCCTGCCTCCCTCCCATTTCTCCCTTTCTCCTCTCCCCCATCTCTCCAACCTGATTGCTAGTGGTTTATAGGAAAGAAAGCTTCTTATAATACACTGACTTGTGTTAACCTACTTCTTTCCCAGACACTCTCTTACATATATCAGCAGATTTTAGAAAACACCTGGGTATCTTATGCCCTTGGAAGTCAGTGAACTCCAATCAGGTGCAGTAACCTGGTTGCCTGGATGATCTTGGAGGTGAGATTATAACCACACAAATAAGTCCCAGACATTATAGGGTGGACTTACACTGTGACCAGAATCAGAGAAAAAAATACACCTGAAGCCTTCTGGATACTGTTGTCACTGCTTCTCCAGAGGAAGGGAAGCAGCAAGCATGGGGTGACAGGGCTGAGCAGGAAGGGACAGGAGATGTAAAACCTTAGGAGGATGATGAAGGATTAGAAATGCTGCAAAGTTAAAACATCTCTGCATGGTTCTTTCAGTGGGGCCCTGCATTGTCCTTTCTCTGCTTTACTGCACCTTAAGGGAGATGGAGGCCAACATCTGCAGGTAGCACAAGCCTTAATACAAGATCTATGGTTGCGCTGCTGTAATTTTCACTAGAATAACAAATTCATTTAATAAATAATACCTTAATTTTCTGACAAAGCCTGGTCACCCTGAAAGTGAAGCACCATTCAGTTTGTTAGCAGCACGTAAATGGCATGATCATCTATGGAGTAACAGGTGGGAAGGTCTACAGAGAGCAAAGATGCATTTGTCACTTTAACAGCAGATGCCAATTTGTCATAAAATTTTCATTGAAGAAAGGCAAGTGGCTATTCATAGTATGGGTCATGCAATTCCCATTTGTCAAATTATTTGTTCTTTTGTGAATAATCAGAAAAACATAACTGTATGGCAAAGGCACTTAGCATGTCGCGATGGCACAAGTACTCTGAAATAGGACATACAGAAAATCTCAGACTGGGGCATGGTTGGACTAGCATGACAGTTTGCTGATGGAACTCATTTTAGAGCTCCAGTTTACAGAATCTGTGCTGGACGTTGACCTTAAAGGGAAAGTCACACTGTGGCACTTACCTTCTGACTGCTGCAAATGTTCTTGGGAGACTGACTTGGTCCAGCAGAAGGCATGTGTGCTCACAGTGGAGCCTATGAACATCCTCTGGCATCTCAGTAAATCACTGGGGCCTAATCCTCCATTTATGTCTGTAAGTTACTTGAAAGGAGGTAGACTTGTGTTCTCTGAGCACACAGATCTTTGGCTAGACTGAGCTTTTACTCCTTGCTTCACACTTACACACAGGATTTCACTTGCTCATCTCGGTGAGTTGTCATGAGGGTTCCCATGTTGTTAATTTGCTGTGAGGTGCTCAGGTCTGGTCTATGCTGAAAGCTTGTCTGGCACAGCCATCTGTTAGAGCTGTGGCTCTAGCTTAGTGAAGGCTAAGGCTATTGTTTTTATTTTAAGTATTGGTAAATACAGGAAGATTGTGATAAAAAGGTAGTGTCAAGTTTACATGGCATTTTTATTACTGTGCCTCTTTTTTCAAACAAATATATAATTCTTTTATTATATTTATAACTAGCATGTATACTGACACCCGTGGACACCTATTTTTGTCACTGTTACAGCAATAAGGGAAAATCAGTGTTGCTATAAACCATGTCTCCACTGGGGGAAAAAATGGTTGCCAGTGTAACTATCTGTATATTTGTGCCTGGGGCCAAGGATGCTTGGTTAATGGGAGTGCCTTGCACACACACCTTCCCAAACAGAAAAGAACCTCCATTGAATCTGCTGAACTCATTTTAGTAAAAGATATGTGCCTTAGATACTCAGCATAAAGTCATTGACTTATATCTTTTATATCTTCCAGAGGGGAAAAAAAATCATACTTGCATTTTGTCCTGCTGCTGACACTGCACTATTAATTATCAAACAAACACAAAATGAGCACAGAATTTACTACCTTTATGACAAAACTAGTTCTCTGGCAAGATCTAGTCCAAGTCAATAGGCTCCACTAAGTGGAAAATAAAATTACTATTCACAGTTGTTATCCATCTAGAGTGGAATAAGATCTGTTACATAAAATAGTGCCTCACAAATTAAGCATAACAGTGTTACTGCCTAGGTTTAAAATGTTATACCTCTTCTTTGGCCTGTCTCTTTAGCTTTGCTGTGATGCATTGATCAAATGCTCGCTCAGACAGCAGCACACTCGTTTTGATTCTATGGGCACTGTAAATTTTCTTTTTGCAGAAAAGCTTAAAATTTTGTAGTGGTTAGCAAAACAAAGGACAATGAAAACTCGGTCTTTCTAAGTGACACTCTCCATCTTCATGACCACAATACAAATTTCGATGGGCAAAAATCCCGGGGTTTAAAAACACCAAACATACTCCTTATACAGTTGACATGAAGAATCACACCAGAAATCAAGCAATATTTGGTTTGGAAAAAGATGAGTATTGGAGTATATACTACAGTGTATTCATGATTGTGCCATTCATAATCCAAATGGTGCTGGATTCAGCTGACTGAGCTCTTGTCTATGACACAAAATAATATCCATCTTTCACATGACTCGTGGTAATACTTTGATGCTTAATTAAAGGATAATGTAATCCATAGCAAACCCTCTTGAGAAGGAGGGGCAAGAGCCTGATCATGCACGGTGAGGATGAGGTGGGGGAGCTGCAAGTGGCTGCTCCTGGAGAAAGGCCTGTGGAGCAGAGGGAGGAGGCAAGGAGAGGGAAGGTGTGTGAGAGGGTGCTGACTTTCTGAGGAGGAGGCTGGGAACATCTGCAATGACAAAATCCCAGGGAGAAATCAGAGCAAGGTGACAGCTTTGGAGGGAGGTAGAGAAACAGCTCTGGGAAAGACTTTGGTGTAAAACAGGTCTCAGCAAGCAGAAGAAAAACGTTGACAGATGAAAGGCAAATAAGTGTAGTATTTGGTAAGTATTGGTTGTTGTTTCAGGTAGGTGAGGAGATCAGGACAGGTTGTTCTGAAAGAAGACAGAGCTTAGATCGGATGGAGAACCCAGACCAGAACTCAGTGTTTTCTGCAACCTGGGATCGTGTGAAAAAGAGATCAAAGATCTGCAAGAATTGAATAACTGTAGGACTATTCAAATTCCAAATAGCAAAGAACCTTGTGCACAGCTGTCATGACCCCTGGAACAGGACTTGTGTTTTCTTAAGTGCATTGACAGAGTCTCATGTACTTAGACTGCTGAAATGCAATTATTAAATTAATAATATGGAGAATCCATTGAAGGTGGGAGGATAGTTTCTTCTAGATCAGACCTTCAGTGGATATGAATTAACATAGTTCAGTTTGATATCTGATCCTACTTATCACAGTTCAGAATTGCACATGCATAAGCAATACTTATACAGATTTTATTATAACTCTTAGCTATGAGAAAATGCTTTATAAGAGTGTTGTCCAGAATATTATGAAGACTGTACTCAAAAACATACCAACAATTACTTGCTTTTATAAAAGACTGCTATTAAATGCCATAAAAATTGTTATTTGTAGTTTATTGAACATTGTCAGCAATTTGCTGTATCTGTTCATTAAAAGTAGGTTGGATTACTAGAAAATGTGTAATAAAAATTGTTCACATTTTAATGTGTCTTTTTGTCCTCTCTTTAATATTTAAACTCATTCTTTCCTACTTTTTTGTTCAATTCTATTCCATATGCATAACCGGCAGGTCAGCTGTCCCCTGTCAGTATCTGTTCATCCCCCACAAGCCATGTTCCCAGTGCTTCCAAATCTCCTAATTCAATCAGCATATCTAATTTTGATTGTCTTTAAACTCAGCTATTGGAAGCATATGATCACATGAATAATTTAGTAATTATGCAGAATCAATAGCATTATAGCCTTCATCACCATGAGGAATATGGTAGGATGTAAGGCCAGAAGGCCAAAAGAGTTCTTTACATCACTCTGAAAAATCCCAAGATTTGGGGAGATTCAAATGATGGTACAAGAGCTGAAAATAATTGCACGTGCTGCTTTTGCTTCACACTCTTTCCTTCATTATGTCTTATGTTTTCTTTTTGTACATAACAAACAAAGCACATGTGAATTTTCTAAGCCTCAAAACAGTGCCCAAGCTGTAGAGATCCATATGGTTGGGTCTGGAGGTCTTTTCTCGAATTTCCACTGTTTAGAAAAGGAAGGCTGTTTTCCTTCAGCCTGTTTATGGCATACCCTGATGCCATGCCCTGATCACCTACTCAGTATGCCAGCCCTGCCCATCCCAAAGCCTTTGCTGGCACTTTGTACCTTTCCAGATAAGGTTTCATTTCAAGACAAAGCTTTTGTTGCTCACCGTGAAAGTTTCTTTTCAAATGTTGCGCTAGGCTTTCCTCTTTATATGGCTGGCTCTGGGTTTCAGCCAGTGACAACTTTTTCCTGAAAAAAAAAATAAAGTTCTGATGGAAAACAGGAACAATCCTTGTATCAAGAGTGTGTTTTCTTATAAGCCCCTTATTTTTCAATCAGCTTTAGTTTGAATTTTTATGTGGCTTTATCTCTTCCTTTTGTATTTATTCAATTGCATCTGAAAGAAAATAGCATGCAGTAAAATTCCTAAATACAATTTAAATATAACTCATTTCAATCCACTTGGTTTTACATTTTCATTCATCAATGCATTAAACTAAAAATATCTCAGATGGTTTTGTCTCGTTTCTTGTAATTTAAGAAAAATTATTAAATCTGTTAAAATCTCTCTTCAGAAAAGTGTAAGCAATTCACTTTGGAAAGCATCATTTGAGCAGAATTAAGCAGCACTTTTTGATGTGCAGCTCAAAATTGAACAAGCATATTTGGAAGACAGAATCATTTTTGGCAATAAACAATATTTGGTTTTGTTTCATTTCCTTAAGGCAGCTCAATACTAGGAAGCAGAAAGTGCTGTTGGTTTTACTGCCAGTGCACCAGTCAGGTGGCAGCCAGCTTGGGGCTTTTTTATGTAGCTTTGTCCTTTCGATCTCTTCTGATGAGCAGTGATAAAACAGAAGTCTGGATACTTTGACCACTGGTAGGTGTAACCTATGTGATTACACACAGTACAAGGAATTTATACTAAGACATTGTTCCTGCCGGAGAGACATAAATCCCTTTTGTCAGTTTCCCTCCATTCTGTTCTAGTGTTGCATTTTAAAACAGCACATGTTTTTGCTTCAGATTTTTCACCCAGTCTAAATATTTCAAAGATAGCATCAGAACTATATTTATCAAGTTTTCCAACACTTTTGTTTCCCTGTGTAGCTGGCTACTTGCAGTGTTTCCACAGTCCTCTCACTCAAGACACCATTAATAGATGCCTACAAGCATCCAGATGAGTCTTGGAAGACTCATTTTTGCATCAGTTTTTTGAGAGATATCTTACCGTGCATTTTAGCTGTGTCATGCTACTAACAGATTGCAAAACCAGCACACCTTGCTCCAGAAAAGCCTCATCACTGCCACAAAAGTTAGGCTGATTTTATTTTCTCTCTTTCAGTCACCAGCAGTGAGGGATAAGTGTGGGCCGTTCAGGCTTCCGCAGGGAGTTGGAGAGGAGGTGGCAAAGCCTCAATCCCCAGCACTTCGATTACCCCTTCTCAAAGAGAAGAGCTGCTCTGTGTTGCCCGAGGCAGGAGTTTCACACGGCTCTTGCTGTGGCACTGAGTGTGTCAGACACAGGACTGAAGCTGAAAGCGATGAGGCTCATTCATTCAGCTTTGTGTACACGGCTGTGACGGCAACTGCTTGGAATTCAAAAAGTTTCTTGGAAGTGGGCTGAGCATGTAAGGAAAGCACGGCACTGCATGGCACGGCACGTGGAGGTTGATCCGGGGCTTTTGGCATGCATTAGCTCATCTGTTGTCCTGCTACTGAGTGCTCTGCCAGACATGATTTGCAAGGAACAAACAATGAGTAGGATCCGCCTTAATTGAGCCCTTGGAAGTTTCACAGGTGGTAAGAATCGTGGAGGCAGGGATAAACAGCTGTGACTGTCACAGCAGCATCTTCTGCAGACTCGGAGCTAGTCATTGCTTTCTCTGTAGAGGCTGTTTCTGGGTCACAGAAGGAGATCTGTGAAGGCTTATACTTCCTATTTATTATCTGATGGCTCCACTTAACGTTACTGCAGGCTTCTAGAACAGTGTCTGATCCAAATGGGACTTCTTAAGCCTGAAGTGGAATTTTTTGTTGATGCAGCTGACTTATTTCTGGGCCCTGAAGAATTTGGCCTCTGATTACCAACCAACTGACAGACATGAATCAGGTGGCAATTAAATCCCTGTCAAATATAAGACCCATTTAGTAACATTTCCAAGTTCCGGAGAAATAATGGCTCTTGCAGATATCCTATCCATTGCCAGCTGTTTTAAATGTGTATCACTGAGTGTACCAAGTTCTTTTATTTTAAAGGCTCTGAAAATCAGAGCTCTGAGCTCTCTTAATGAGTGTTGAAATTCTGATCTTTTTTAATCTCTGTAAATTCCAGACCTGAGTGTCTTTATGTAGAGGTGAGTTTTATGGTTCAGTCACACATCATATAAAAGAGTGTTTTCTTTGATCAGTTTTTAGCTTTCACCTTTGAAACTTTCTCTATTCCTTCTGAGACAGAGAAATCAGCTCCTAAGTTCTATCACCTCTTAGCATATTTCTACCTTATAAAAAAAGATAACAATCATTCATCTCATTCTCTTTCTTATGGTACCCATGCTTCTCAGTCTATTTCCATTTAGTGAATTTTCCATGCCCCAAACAAAATTATTATTTTTGTACTGTGAACTCTCCTTTAGTTCTACTTTGTCCCTTAAAAAGAAAGAAAGAGGTAATATATAGTTTGGTAGTTGAAATTGCTTGTCTTTTTCCTATAGCATAATCTTAGAAAAGCTGAAGAGGAACTGCATGAGGAACAGTTTAGATGCCATTCATGACCAATTATTGTGCCCACAGCATTGTGGGAAACCACTCCTGTAAAACATCTTGGATGGTGATAAAGCACTTTAAGCTTGCATTAATAGCAGTAGGATTTGAAACTGCTCAGCACCTCTTAGGTATCTTATCCAGAAAGAGATGATTATATTTTTGGCTGCTGCCACCAAGCTTAAGAGGTTTCTACCTATGTTTCTCTATAGCAAAATCAGGATGTTTCCTTTATAATGTATTAATGGAAAATATTTCTCTAAATATTCTGTTGTTGTATCTTCCAACCTATTGCATAAAACTGCGTTTTCAAATAAGCCTATTAACCCATTTTCCCTCACAAACCACATGAATCACTGCTGTACTAACAATTTGCTTTATTTCTCAATCCATCTTTTTTAGACAGACCACACTTTGAGCTAAGTCTGCGTCCTTTCCCATGTACTAAAGATCCCTGCTGGCAGCCAGACTGTCACCATCTCCATCACCTCTGAAAACATGCAGTTTAGGTCATTCACCAGGGGCTTAGGAGTCCAAGGTTTACAAACACAGCCAGCGTGACTCAGAACAGAGGTATGGATCTATGATTTCAGGTTAGTGCCCTGCCAGGTATCTTGAGTCTGTCATTCATTTCTCTTGGAGTTTTATCACTTTTGGAAGGTGAACTTCTATTGCTCAGAAGAGCCTCTAGTATACTAAAATTCATGAACCAGTGGTCTAGGGAGTCAGGCTGTAACACTACTCACCCAGCCTCGCCGGTTACATGCAGAGGTATTATCCTGTTGTTGTTAAATAAGAGAGGTGGATCAAGGATATCCCAAACCCTGACATTTAGGGAATTCCCCTTTAATATGGAGGTATGTCTCATGTCTCAGAAGAGACTGCAAGGCCACCTGTAGAGCTTAAATCTTGTTTGAGGTCTCTGCCATTGTCCCAGTTCAGCATGTGTTCTAAGTGGGAAATCGGGTCTTACTGACAATGTGGCTGTTTGTAAGCTGTCCTCTGAGCTTTTGGCTTGAGCTGAGATCCCACGCACTTCACTAATGGTAGACAGTGGACTCCATGAGGAGGTTTCTTTTTTTCGGAAATCAAGGCACCCGCTGGGTCCAATGTCAGGGGGAGGTGTCAGCAACGCCCATTAGATGTATTTAGATGAGAAAAGGCACAGCAAAGAGCCTGACTGCTTCTGAAGATCCAAAAGAGATGAATCTGTCAATTTTTGCTCTAAATGGGAAGCTGAACTTTAAGTCATGGCTTAACCAAAGGGCAGCGTATGGCAGCACTACAGCTGTTTGAAATCCACTTGCACTTCACATTGGCACTTTGACAAATGCTATTGTGTTACAAATACTGGATGACACAGTAAATCTGGGGCTGCATTCAGCTCTGCTGTACACAGACATAATTCCCACTGACTTTGTACATGTCTATACCAAAAAATGTATGGAAGTGTGTAAGACTGAAACAAATATACGGTACCTGTAAGGAAGCCTTCTGGCAGACTGAGAAACATTTGATACGGTTAGACCCCTGTAGCAGGAAGCGTGAATGCTATAATATGGAACTGGAGGAAAAATTAGGGAATCCATGAGGTCTAGAAGATGCCTGGTGATTTTAAAGACAAGACTTGAATTTCTGCGCTGGAGCAACAGACACACTGGCTGGTCATTGTAAGGGGAACGGGGCTTCTCCTGCTGAGATCCATTTACTGTCTTTCATACTCTGTTTTTTATCTCTCTGCCAGTTAGTTTCTACAGGGAAAGAAAGTATTCAGAGGGGTTTTTTTTCTCGAGCAAAAGCCTACAGGGGGCCTAAAAAGAGCACTAGACAAATATATCAGAGAAGAGATCATGTTGCAGGGAAGTTGTGGCTGCCAATGATGAGATCTTCAGTTTCTTAGCCACTTTAGGTCAGAAACCAGGTGTTACATTGTTGATCCCATGGCTGCTTGCCATCCCTGCCTCCTCCTGTAATGAACAGTCTCAGCTGAACAGCTTTCATGGCTCCAGATGTTTAAAAATACACTTTTAGTGTACTGGAACAATAAAGTGCTCTTTGCAAAGTATTGCTGTCTATGTTCAGTGACAGAGCCAGTGCTGACTCCTCTACACTGATTTTTAGATGGCGTTTTAAAAGAGTCAACAAGTCAGGACACATATTTCTCTGCTTAAAACCTGCTTAACTCTTTCAGCACTGTGGTTTTAGATCCTCCTGAGGTTCATATAACAAAAAGGGCTTAAAATTAGAACAGTGGAAAAGAAATAATGGGAAATCAATAGCCTTCTTTTTCTCAACAAGAATAAAGGAAGAAAGAAAGAATGCTGTAAACATATCTGTGAAATCAACTTACCTGTGCAGTTTCTACCCCTAAGAGCCAGAACAAGCTGTCTTATACCAAATGGTCAGGCAGTGGGGACAATTTTTGCAAAGTGTACAATAGCTGAAGAAAATACCATCCCACTGGAGTACTTGGAGTAATTTATTTTATAACAGTCACAGTTCCAAATGTATTAAGCCAAATGACATTACAAACTGTGGAAAAAAAACAGAACAAGAGTTAAAAATCGTTTAAGATTTACATAAAAATCTGTCCTCATGTTAAAGACAAGTACTTTATCCTAAAAGAGGCAGAGCTGGTGCTGGCATCAAAGACAAGGATGTCAGCAGAAAGTGCCAAGGAAACAGCTGAGGCCTTGCACTTCAAAAAGCTTAGCTCTGGGTGAGAGATGTTCCCACCAACAGTCAAGATCCACAGATGACATTTTCAGATGTCTTCAGTATTTTGCATCCAGGCAGTCACATGATAGATCCTGTACCATATGTTTTTTCCATGGGCTTTAGTTTCTTAGGTGTCTACAACTGCTTTCAGTTCTCCACTACAAGGTGGAAGAGAAGTGTACAAAAGCCTTCCTGGTTTGTCTTGTTATTTTAGAATTATCTGTCTATGAGGTTTGTGCAGATTTCTATCTCTTTTCCATTAACAGAGACAAAAATTTTTAGTTGTTTAATACAGTGTTAACCATCGACAAGGACATGGCCGACCCATCAGATCTTTGATGAATGATTGATTTAACCTAGAAATGTCTATTTACATACTAATGCAAAAAATATTAACTAATTAATAGATAGTGTATTCCCCATGGCAACATGAATAAAATTACTGCTAGGTCAACAGAGAATTCAGCATTGCTCCATATGCTTCTTTTAGTGTGTTTAAATAGTACAGGTGTAAACTTTGGGTGACCTTATTACTTCATATTTAAGTGGGTCATTAAAGGAAACTGTCACCTATTGAACTAATTGCTTTTTTAATTCCTTCCTGCTGCTGTGAAAAGGAATAATAAGCTTCTTATCTTGTTAATACATCTAGAGTTCTTATCAAACTTCTCCTGCTTTTGGAAAAACTCTCTATCCTCAGAAATGAGGCTGAATTTCCCCTAAAATTAGAGGCACCATCTTGAACACTTATAATCTGAATGAAGGAGAGACTCTGACTGTGTCTTTAATGCCCTTCATCCATTTATTTGCTAAGGTAGGGCAGGAAACCTCAGTCTGAAGGGGTGTGGGAGGGAAAAGCAGCCTTAGGTACAGCTGAGGTAGGTCTTTGTGCCTCAGATGCAAAAAGAGTTGTGGGCATGGTAATGCTCAGACCTAAATTTTAGGTGTCTGACTTCTGTAGTGGAATCCAGAGACTCGAGTGGTGTGTGAATTCCCCACCTGACACTTGGGGAGAAGAGTTAGGTGAATCATACCCTACCCAACTAAATTCATCTATTATGTACAGATTCTGAAATCAGTAATGTTAAATTGAAAATTAAATGGAGAATACTTGGACTGCGGCAGAAAAGAAAAAAGAAAAAGAAAAAGAAAAGGAAAATAAGAAAAAAGAAAAGAAAAGAAAAAGAAAAGAAAAGAAAAGAAAAGAAAAGAAAAGAAAAGAAAAGAAAAGAAAAGAAAAGAAAAGAAAAGAAAAGAAAAGAAAAGAAAAGAAAAGAAAAGAAAAGAAAAAGAGAAAGTATTTCTTTAAATTTTCTACTGACAGACCAGAGATAATTAGCTGACAGCTGCAGACTGGGGAGAACTGCTCTTTTTTCTGCCTTGAAGCAGTAGGTGAAAACCCAGAATGAGAAACTGGGTGCCACTGACTTAATTTAGTTGCTTGAATTGAAGGTAGCATATAACACCACAGAGAAACAGGGAAGTGACAAATCTTCAACACCAGGATTTCTGAAGAGTGGCAGTTAACAAACAGAAATGAGAGTATAATTAGGGAGAAGAAAGGATTAAAAATATGTACTTATGACACCCCTGTGGTATCATAGGTGCCTTAGAGATGCATCAGCTAAACACAAGCCCAGTCTCAAAAGTAGTTCAGTCTGATGAGAAATGTGACATAGCAATGGAGAATTGTAAACAATAGAAGATAGAGGAATGTTACAAAAAACGTCATGAAGCTAATACTACTACACATATATCTCATGCAAAAAACCCTTTCCCAGCTGTCTGGTGTAGTCACACACAGTGTTCTGCACCGTACCAAGGCCACACTCCTTGTGACACCCAGATACTAATTTCTGTTGTGAACCAAAAGACAGTCATGCATTGCTTGCAACATTTATTGTATTGTGACTACCTCTATTTTAGAAATCTATTAACATGAAGAGTATTTCATGTTTGTGAAGGGGAAATTACTTGTCTGTCTCCATAGGCAACAGTTTAGGACTAGTAAAAGGCAATAATAATCATGACAGCAAATTAACATAGTTATCTGCCCACATAATTTCTTATGATACCTGTTCTATTGGGCATTTATTTGAAGAGGCTTTTTTTTTATCTGCATGACATGATAAAATGCAGATAAAATTGCTCCATTTTTTTTTCCATGAAAGTTCTTCAAAGTAGCCTGATCACTGTATGCTGGTATTTTAATAACATCAATGGGAGGACTTGTGGAGTAAGCTTAAATAAGTGTGGCAAAGTAAGGTAGAAGATTAAAATGTATTAAAATGAGTGGGTAGAAGCTGTCTTTCCAACACTTTCATTTGAAGGTAAGAGAGAGTAGTGTCAAAAGAATACTGTGCTGCTTTTTCAGTCAGGAGATAAGGTTTCTACTAAGAATACAGGCTATTGTCAATCCCCAGTCTCTTCTTCCCATGTGTTGTGCACACACATGGTCAGGTCTAATGAGGTAAGAGGAATCCTCGTTTTGGGATCTCAGTAGGTACGGTCAAACATGAGTACAACCATGATGTAAAGCCAGGTATGATTCCACAGAAGAAATATACTTAATAGATCAGATATTGCGTGGTATGAATACTTGGAACCATTGTCCAGAAACAATAAAGTTGCATTTGAACAACCTTTACCCAAGGTTAATATTCTAGCATTCTAATATTTCTGGTTATGAGAGGGCTCACTGTAGGGCACAGATGAAAGTTATAAAAAAGCCACAGTACCCAGTGGTCCGAGTTGTCTCCCTGTGCTCACATACTGCTCCACCTGAGCTAACAACCCCTTGCAGAGCAGCAGGTAACCAGGAGTAGATGGAGAGACAGTATCATGAAAGAACCATGTCAGATCAGGAAATAAGCTTTTATTAATCATGTTTAGATTTTTTTTCCTTCCCCATTTTTTAATTTTTAATTATGGCAAGTTATGGAGAATTTGTTTCTGAGATGCAATAATGAAGCAAGGACATCATCCAGTGCAGTACATTACAGAATGCTGTGGGTTTCCTTTAAAGCCTGCTCTAGCAGCCGTTGTGTTTGATATATCATCACATCAGCAAATTTATACGCTTTTGATTAAACTTTTTGGTTTAGAATAGCACCTCTTATTAACACATAAGAGCAGAGCCAAGTAGAATAGCAAACAGAAGGAGAAAGAACCTTGGATGAAAAAACCTGCAAATCTTGGATAGCTGCTTAGAGATTTTGTGTGAAAAACCTGTGAAGATTTCTTGTCACTGAGTAAAAAAAGATTGTTTTAGAGGTTTATAGGAAGTGTTAACAACTGCATACTAGGCATTATTTTCCCCTTGTTAAGCAAGATAAGTCATTATAGTACCAAGGCTTTTCAAAGATTCTACTAAGTGGCAAGTGCCAGCTTTCTGTTTATTTATTTACTTTTATAAATTAGTGATACATTGAATGCAAAATCATTTAAAGGGTTGCATATTTATCCAGTGAGAATAAATCTCAAGGCCTGTGTTAGATTTCTGGCAGCGCAGTGAAACTCAGCCATGCCCACACACCTGCATTAAGTGGGTGTTTTTGTTCCTTGGATCATGTGGATTATCTCTGCTGTAAACTATGCATTAATAAAGAGCAGAGCAAGCGCTTCCTATATTCCCTTTTGGAATTAAGAAATAAAAGGGAACTTGCAGACTTGGCTGCCTTTGAGGAAGCCTGTAGAAAAGAAAGTTCAGAAGGAAAATGAGAGGAGTATAATGACTAATAAAATAAAGAAAAATACCGTACCATTTTAATTGTAAATGTGTCTAGGAAATACCAACCTAAAATGCTACTGAGTAGCTAAGGAAGATGTCCATGTTCTTAGTTTCCTTTGCTGGACATTTGAAAACATAACAAAAAACAAAATCATCAAGCCTAAAAATCCTCTTTTGTAGTGACATCTAATATATAACTTTCAATAAATCTTAGACCTGAAAAATTGTATTTATAAGTAATTAGAAAATCATGACAACCACTTTGATTTTTCCACTCATGCTGGCCTCAGGAAAGGAAACAGAATCCAGAAAAACAGTCATGCCTGACACCTATTTCATCATCAGTTATCATAGTGCAATGCTGCAGCAAGGAATAGTTTCATCAGGAGATCAGGAATGCTATCATATTAGAGCTAGTAGTGCAGGTGGGAGGTATTCCCTAAGAAGTTTGTGGTGCAAAATGGGGTGGATTTGGCACATGAGGGCTACAGTGTACAGATTCAGCAAGAGTAATGCATGAGGAAATTAGGGTAGGCAGGGAGAAACGTTCTGCAGAAATCCAGCTTGTGTCCCCTTAGTTCCTTACTCCCTGTACAGGCAGCTTGAAACCAACATGGCTGTTCACAGAGTGTGGTACCAAGATATTAAAAACTGGTCTCAGCTGATCAGAAATATCCTAAAGATTTTGACCACTAAGATCCAGGGTACTGGAAAGGTAGAAAGCAGTCCTGTTCTATTGGCTGTATTTGATTCCTTACTCATTTTGTAATGGTATATACACCTGGTATAGAACACATCAACTTTTTTGTTGTTGCTATTCTGTTATGTTTTTGTTATTCTATTTTCCATAAATATTTTCTTTTTTTGTTTACACAAAAATGTCTCGGTAGTATATATTAGTGCCACCTTGTTTCAAAGAAACACATATACATTACCACGAGACTAACCATGTGATTCAAAAGCCCTTCAGTGCTTTGTGGCTGTAGGCTTACATTACCTCTTACAGGAGGATGATGGCTGCTGCTTTCTGTTAATTTGTTTTGTGCAATGTCTCTTACTTTTCTTAAGGCAACAGTCAACTACTGTGGGTAGGCACGGAACCACTAGCTTCCCTTTGTCTCTTCATTTTTTAGGTGTGCTCACACTATAAAATATTATGTAATTTCAGAAGGATATAAGTGAAAGAATGGATTGAAAAATAAGTAACTTCATTTATGTCTTATTTTAAACATGTATCTTTCATGCATAGCCAAAAATAAGATGATGGTACATATTTTTTTTCCTCTTTAGATTTGTATTTGAACATTTGTGTCAAAAAATCAAGTCCAAACTAATCAAGTCCACATCTTTATGCATAGAGCTTTTCCCTGAGGCAGAATGATTAAGCAGATTTTTGTACTACTGATTTCTGAAAAAAACCCCCACAAAAATAAAAAATTGCCTTTTTTTTCAGTTTATTTTTGCAGATTGATCAGGATAAATACCATCTCTTCTTATGTGTTTGGCTGCTCAGTCTCATCTGATTTAGCTCAATGAGAGTTCGTGCCAATTTACACATGGGCCAACTTTACAAGCAAAGTACTAATTGAGAGAAGGCACCATTGCTCAGGGCTATCCACTTTGTGGCTAGGACAGCTGATGTTACTGACAACGTTATCAGCTGATGTTTCCAACTCAGATGATGAAAATGGGACGATTTGAACTGGGTTATCATTTTGATAAAATTAAAACAAAAATGTTTGTTGAGTTGCCAGGGTTTAAGTAATCTACCAGAGGATACTGGAACTTTTAGTGTGGCACATATCTGTGTTGGATTCAATTCAGGTAATCACAGGTCAGCTTAAACACCACAATTGCAATGTTTATCTTTTTTTGTAATAGAGCTCATTTAGGCACTCTTTTAGGTTTCATTGACACTAGGCTCTTGTGCAAGAACTTAAAAAGGCAGAAGTTCCTGATATACTTCATAATTGTGAAGGCCTTGGTCAACTTTTAAAAGAACAGTTTACAAAAGCTCCTCAAAGCGAAAGCCTGGAGGTATCCTAACCCTACAAAGTGAAGGTGTCAGTCAGTCACTAGGTTGGGTCACAGAGGTTACCAGAGATAAAGGAATTTTGCAAACCATGCATAGATACTGCATGACTCAACAAAGCAAGAGGGGAATGTGCTCACTCCACTGAGCAATTTAATGTCTTGGAATAATGAAATGATAAGTCTGTTTCACACAGTGGGTTGTCAAAAAAACAATAATAATGATAATGGGATTCCCTTAGGAGAACTCTGGAAAGTTTTTCTTGAAAGACTTCAAATATTTAATTTTTCTGATGAAAAGTCATAATTAACTCCAATAAGCTCCTGTGGCACAGAGCGAAATAAAGTTAATCACTAACATTCAGAAATACTGATTCAGCCATTTTTGTCCATGGCTGAAATAGTTAACTCCTGTTGTCCCTGTGGAACATTATGGATTGCTGGAGAGGAAAAGACAGCTTGCTCCAGAAATCATGTACCTAATTTTACCCCAACTTATGCTTCATTTATTTATTGGTTTAACCTCAAATTAGATGGAAATTAGAACCCTCAAATTAGACCTTATCTTTCACTTGCTGGTGTACTGAGCCTCCCCTAAAAATTATGTATACACATGTATATGCCACAGTATGTACTTTCATGTGCACAGTCCTCTAATCCTCAGATGCTTGTATTTAATTAAAACTTATTAAATTAATACTTGGGGAAAAAAAAAAAGGTGGACAATATGTCACAGCTGCTCTTTTTCAGGTCGATAGGCATTTATTTATAAAAAGCACTCAGAGTATTTAAAACAAGTAAAACCAGGTAGCCTATCATATATTTTTCATATTATGCATTCATACTCTGCAAGAAGGTCTGTGTTGTTAGACTTGGATAAGTTGCGACATTTTTTTTCTAGTTACAGTTCATTTTTACAAGCTTCGCTCAGCTAGAGCAGGATGAAGGATGACTTTGTTTCTATGTAATGAGTGCTACTACAATTATGCCCTCAAAATAGTGCTTTAGACTGAAGCAATAAGATGGAGCCTTTGTAAGTGTGAATAAAGGTATTTTATTATCACTACTGATAGCATATAAGCTTTAGATAACTAATAAGCTCAGTTTTTCCTTGCATCACACCTCAAATTTTGCTTTGTTTAGCCACGAATTCAGGATAAGCTTGTCACTAGCACAGCAAATACATGAATAATAGGCATTTCATATTCAGCCGTAACTGGCCTTTATTATATTCAGTGATATCCACTACAGAACAACTTGGAATTAGGCCATTTCTAGAATACAGCTTTCAAACTAGTTTCAGAAATCATGCATAATGGGGGTATGAAATATGGTTGCCATACAGGAGTAATGTTTGGACACTTATATTGTAATTGTACGCTGTATTTCCTGAAGTGAAATCCATATTTGAGTACTTGCAAATGTGACCCTAACTTCCAAAATCTGCTATTTTCCACACAGAGTTACCGTCTGCTTTCTATTCTACTCGATTCTAGTCTTATGTCAGAATATTTGATGTCACTGTAAAGCAAAAGGAAAGTAATTCAAAAGCATATATATTACCTTAAGTTGAATTGCATTTTGCACTGAAAGATGAAGTTTTTAAGAAAACATTCAATATTCCTGAGTTTCATAAAGGATTTTGCAATTATCCTGACGCTTAAGGATAAATTGTCTTTATCACCTGACTTAGCAAATGAATTTGTCAATTACTCGATTATTTTCTCTCTGTATAAGACCCTTAACCTTTTACTTTGAAATACTCATTTCTAAGTGCAATGGTAGCCTGTGGAAGGCTTGATAACAGCTCAGAGGTCCAGATAAATATGACAATTCATTTAACCTTTACTTCAAATCCACTTATTTGTTACAGGCATCAATCACATTTAAAAGCTTGAAGATGAACGTACAACCTGCACTTGGATGTGCAGTTTGTGTGGTCAGGCACATAAAGATGTGAAACGTACTTGTGTAGCGTGAGCAGATAAATCCCTGCAGAAGTTGGCAGCACAGACAAACTGTGAAATAGCAGCCTGGCATCTTGAATACTCGGTCAATGAAACATTTTAAAGGTAGTTTAAGATATCTGCTGCTATATTTTTAGCTTGCATTAAATATTTGTTGATTTGTTAGTTATTAATCTATTAGGTTAGCTCATACAACTCAACATTTTTAGTTTTCTTCAGCTATAGCCCTTGGGATTTTTGTGCTCTATATTACAGAGATTCCATGTCAAAGTATAGTTTTCTAATCCTATTAGAGCTGCATCTGTTAAGATATTAATTGGTAGAAAATAGTATTTAATAGTTATCCTCTTTTACAGCCTTTTCCTTTATCATCGGTTTGTTTTGTATCTCTAGAGCTCAGATTTTCTTTTGGCTTTAATTCAGTATGGTTTGAAAATTCAGAGCCTCAACAAAGGCATGAATGGAAGCACGATATACTCACTCCTTCTTGGTTAACACAAAGAAAGCGTAATATATCTCTCTTTTGTTTCTAGGTAAGGATTTAGAATGGCTTTTAAAATATCTCAGATTACTTTTCTCACATTGTTTATCCAATATGACCAATCATAGCAGGCTCTCTGCCAATTCTCTTGTTTAACTTATCAGCTTTCTTCGTTCCATGGAATCTTTCTCATACATTTTTTTCCCTTCACACAACACTCACCACAGGTGAAATTCATTCCTGAGTCTAGAGCCAAATCAAGGCTCATATGATAAGTTATTGCTTAAATTTATAGTAATATTATGGGGGCTTAAATTCATTTTAACAATCTGGTATGGTCCTCTGAACAGTTGTCAGTTTTAAACTATTAAAATAAAGTTCTTTTCAGCTGGAAAACTTTCAGCTTTGCCTGTACTTTCAAACCCTTTAAACTTTCAGTCTCCTTGACTATAGACATAGTTTGCAGTGAGTGAAGCCCGTGGTAATGTGATGCTTAAGCCTCATTTGTATGGAAGACAAACAATGGCTGTTACAGAGCTTCAGAATGGTGTGGAGGTCCAAATTATCAGGCAGCTTCAGTATGAGCGATCTGATGAAAATATGTAGAAATTTCAGAAAAATCAGCTGACATTTGCATGCTTGGTATTATCTACAGTTGAATTAACTGTGAGAAGTAGCTACCAAGAAAGTGATTATAATAATGCTAAGAAAAAGAATAAGCTAATTTCACTGCTTGACTTATTTTTGCAGATTAATAACTCATACTAGATTTAGTTTAAATTAGATCGAGAAATGACTTTTCTTTAAAAAAAGGTTTTGCTTTTGTTTCTTTTTGTTTGTCTGTTTTGTTTGGTTTTGATTTGGTGGTTTGTTTTTTTTTTTATTTTAGAGAGGAAGGAACAAAGACAAAAACAGTTTGAAAATTCTAACTTTTTTTTTCTTGTTACTTTCAACAAGCAAACAACTCCTCTGCTGGAAAACCATACATTCTCATAGCACAGGCCGACATTCTCTGTTCTATATCTCAGTCAAAATTCAATAAGATTAATTCATGGACAATATGATATTTTTTATTTCATTCTATATAGAGGGTCATCGTTTCTGATCCATTTAATTACAGCTGTTTGCATAATGATAAAGTCAGGATCTGTGCTGGATACCTTAAACCTTTAGTTGGATATAGAACTTTTCTTGTGGACCACCCTCCTTGCTGTGCAGTGCAAAGCCCATCACGTCCATAAAGATCATACTGGGTTTTATTTTCAGAAGTTCACTTAGAGGGATAATAATAATAATCAAGAAAAAAGCCCAAATCTTGGTGCAGCTTTCACATCTCATTTTTTGAACTAACTGTTGAATCATATGCAAATTTTAGCTGGTGCAATTGTGCTGTCATCATGGAGGCGTTGGGGGTTAGTGATGTTCAGATACAAATGGAGTGTGTCTTCTCGTCATACTTCATTCGAAAAGGACTCCTACTAGAATACATATTCCCTGATTATGGCTTTGTGGAGCAGGCCCTCCTCTATGACATCTCCTTTACTTATTCCTCTTGAGTACCTCTCTTTTCACTTTTAGTGAGACAATTCTACCATGAAGGTGTGTCACGTCTTGATATCTTGATAGGAATTGTTTGTCACACAGTGGAGTGTTTATCTGGTTGGACTTGTCCTTTGATGAGGTTGTGTGTGCAGTTCTACACACCAGTGGGAGGTTAATACCTGAGGGGTAAATTTGGCACTGAGGGTACCTGCTAACAAAGGTAGTCTTTATGAAATTCTTCCTAGCAGCAATGTGCCTATGAAACAAAAGCAGCAATTAATGGAACACAGATTTGTAATAACAATAATAACCTCCCCAATACAGTAAAAAAAAAATAAATCATTAATAAGCAGCAATTATTGATGACCAAGACAAAAAAATAAAGAACAAAGATGACTTAATTAAAGGGAAAAAATCACAATGTTTTTCCTTCCATATTTTTTCTTATTTGTAATGCCTCTCTCAGTGCTCCCTTCTATGATTTCATTTTTCCTCTAGTGGAAAATATTTCAGCCTGCATTACACTTTTCTGTCACTTCTTTTCTTATTTATTTTCAAATGTTATATTAAAATTTCTGATTCACCATTTGTGACATCCAGTATTTGATATATTAGACCCTCTTACTGTATTCAGTGTTTTTGCCATGCTTCCTTCCTCTCTTAATATCTGTCTTCACAATTACTCAATCATTATCTTTTATCCTGTTTCTCTTGTGCCTTATCTCTGGTTCACTTATCTTTTCCATCCCTGCAGCTGGTCTCCCTCTCCTGTCACCTCTTTGGAGTCTAAAACTAGGAATGTGTCATCAAAAAAATATTTTATATGCATTGATTTTTTTTTAAGTGCATCTGCTTGTCTCTTTAGTTCTACTACTTGATCTTTCAGTACCATGAATGATAACATTTATAAATGTTCAGTTTTGCCTCAGCATTTCATCCCTTCATGGGCAAAAAAAAAAAGTTTTATTGCATACCTGAAAAACTGACATCACTCGAAAAATCCCCAGTAGATTACACAAATGCTCTTGATGATTTGCTGTGCCCACATTAAAAGTTAACTTTAAGAGGAGGTTGTTCACCATACCTACAGATACTGGCAATTCCTTATTCTGTGACTATCTTCTCTCGAGTTAGAGCAATTTGCTCTGATGGGGAGGAGAAATTAACTGGGACTGCTTCCACTGCAGTGGTAATGATGTCTGAGCTAACTATGTTAAGATAGTCCAGATAGCTCTGTGCTTCAGGGAACTCACTTCTGAGCAGCCACATCCTAGGAATAGTGAGATAATTAGGAAGCAGTCTCAGATAACTGATGTCAGAACTTCATTTTTTTAAGGTGTTGCTGTATATGCTAGAAAATTGAGATTTTTGAATTAGTGGTTTCACATGCCTCAGCTTCATCCTCTAAAAGCCAAGTCTTTTAAACTCAGGATGGTTACACAAACTCGGGGCAATCAAAGTCACACAACACTGTTAAACACCATGGTACTATGAGTATTCTAAAGGCTATGTTTGGATTATATTATCCTCAATGAACAGTGGCTTTTCTGACTTCCTTGGTTGTGAGGATGACAAAAACATTTCTGTCTTGAACGTCTTGCAAATCCCTTGGGTGGCCAAACCTTAAGAGTAACTTCATTTTCAACTTCTGGTTATGATATCCTTTTCTGATTATTGTGTTTTGAGCTGTGCGAAACTTTTATTTTCCCTTTCTTTGCATCTCAGGAAGCCTAATAGGGTGTCCAAGAAATCCCTAGAGAAATAAATCTAGATCTTCAGCGCCTCTTCATTTTGTCTATTCCAGACCCCTCTTGAATATCTGAAACAATGATCAGTGAATGCTTAAAGTAAGTGGAGATTGGTGTATCAGTCTGTACCATATTAATCAATGACATTTCTTTAAACTCCATTTCACAACTGTTAAACAATGAGTTAAACTCTGGTGAGACAGGATTTTCAAAAACAGCATATGGAGCTAACTGTAAACCAGATTTACTCCTTACTTCTTTTTTTAAAAAAAAAAAGCTGACTCTGCCAATGCTAGGTGAAGTTGGTCATCTCCATGAGATCTTTCTTGAACAAACAATAAGATACTCTTCTGATTTTTTTACCTTTTTTTTCCTTAAGGATTTTTCTCCTTAAACATTGTATATATTGTTGTATTTTAGCCTTAATTTAAAATAAACAAAATTAACAAAAAAAAAAGCTGTGAGGGAAGATCTACCCAGACTGTTTTAAAAATACATATTTGAGAGGTTTTATGTGTATCCTGCCATTAAATGACAAGCCGAGGTGAAAAGATGGCGAATGCAGTCATTGACCCTGTGGAGCCTGAGGATGCAAAGGCAAATCCAGGGCCCTCTCCAGTGCGGGGGAGAGGTTTCTTTTTGATGAAGGTAAGACTTCAGTAGGAAATATCAGAAGCCCTCTTCTCACAGTATCTGATAGCCAAATCTCCACTCTGAAGTGTTGCAGAGATATAGAGATGAGAAAGGTCAACAGCCTCAGCTCCTGTTGCAGCACCCCACAGGCCAGAGTTGGAGAGGTTCACACAAATGGTGAGGTCCTTCTGTTGCCTGAGACACAAACTAGTTCTTGCTCCAAGAACCACATGTGATATGGAGACATGGAGAACTCCTGATTTTTTTGAAATGAGGCGTATGAAAAAATGCTGCAGAAATCATGAAGATCTATATCAACTGAAGCACATCTTTTCCAGTGCAAACTCCAACAGGAATAATTAAAACCTATTGTGAGTTTTTTCCCATCTGAAACCAATGCAAAAGGACTGCACTAAGTTAAGGAGTAAAGGTCCTTGTGTATACTGTGTTATACATGTATTTACTGTGAAGAGAAGTGCTTCCTTATTCCTATTTCAGGGGGCTATACCTAAAGTGAGACTATATAAATACACAACAAAGAAACCTGGAAGAACAAAAATCCAGTTTCCTCAAGTGGGAGCAGTGACTCTCCTCTTCTGCTACACACTGTCAATAAACCAGCAGCCTCTTGAAGATGGGCAGAGTTTTATGGATATAAAGGGGCAATCAAGGGCAAACAAAAGCATAATTATTTACAGCTCCCTCCACATAGTTTTTATTATTCTTTTCCTCTCCTTTTCCTTTTAGTGAGAGGTACTATACAGTTCATCAGATTTTAATGTGAAACTTTTGTGCACATATTAAATCTTGTGATTGCTACTTGCCCAACACTATTGGGTAATGATTTAGATGATGACTATCTGCATATTCTGTACTCTAAAATTATAATAAAAACTCTGAATATTACATTTTGCTGTCATTCTCCCCTGTCTCTCAGTAAATATATATTGAAATGAGGTAGAGTTCAAAAACATTACATTGGCCTGTGCTGAAATCAAAATGTAAGGGCATCTGTCAGAAACAACCTCATGGCTAATATTTTCACAGTAAAGTTTCTCTTTCTTTATATATAGAGTGAGAAAATGATTCTCATATATGATTTCTCCTTGTCTCAACTACAGGCTTTTCCTGAGGAAAGGCAGTTGGCTCCAATTTTGACCCTTTGTCCCCCCTCTTTGTTTTTTTTGGCTACTGGTACAGCAAAAATTATTATTTTTTAAATTAGAGCCAATTACATTACTGGCTGCATATGTCTGACAGATCATCAAAATTTAATTGCCACAAAAATTGCTTTCAAAAAATCAAAGTTGCCTACTTAGTCCAGAAGATAAAGACTCACTCTGATTCTGCAAGCCTATTTGATAACAACAAGTTACAAAATAGGGAAAATCCAAGGAAACTAGAGGTGATAATTGATTAGTATTGGTGCACCAGCACCAGTGTTCTTGTAAATCCTCCCTCAGACTAAAACAGGAATGTCAGCTCTAAAGATCTTACAGTTTAATAGGAATCTAATTTATTTATGATTTGTTTTTTCCAGAACCAATGCTTACATACAAAACTAAGCTATATAAACCTATGAGAATATAGAACATGTAAAAAAAGGTTGATATCTCTCTGTGCAAGAGAACTATGAGCTATGAAGAATATTTGTTATGCCAGTTTATTAACAAGCGCTTTATACATTTGACAATGTCTTTGAATGAATAGAATTATTAGATAGCTTAATGTAAATATTTCCAACTTCTTCTATCAACATTATCAGAATTAGAGCAGTATCATGGGAACTGGCTAAAAAAAATGTTAATTATAAACATGAAATTATTTAGTCATAAGAATATTTTCCAGCTTTTCAGCTGATAAAATAAATGAGCCTGGAAAGTAGATGAAACAAGCAAATAATATAAATATTCCCTCCCTGCCTTACATATGTAAAGAATTAAAAATCCATGATTAAAAATACATTCAAAAATAGCTACATAAGTCTCTTGTTTTAACACAAACCTGGCAAGAGTCAACTCATCATTTTACAGATAAATTGCTTTTGTTGTTATTTCACTCTTGCAAAACAAAGATTAGAGCTTGATTATAGTGGAATTCTGACACCTGTGAAATTCTGACACCCATTTTGTTTTTTTTTTTTAGCTAAAATAGGTCATAGCTTCAGCCTTAAACTTTACGGGTGGGGGTTATGTTCTTTATAGCTATAACCTGCCTTGACTCAATTGGTCTTTGATGTGTTGGATGGACACTAATAGAAAGAAGGAGAAATGCCATTCAAAACAAGCGGAAACTATGTTATTGCCACACATGAGCCTGTTTAGGGCTGGATCCAACATCCTCTGAGCTTAATGGCTAAGTTTCTTCTGAAGCCAGTGGAGCAGGAAACATAAGGGGAATAAATATAACAATTACTTTTGCTTGCTTTCACACAGAATACTACTCCTAACAGGGAGTGAAATTAGAGAAAATTGTGTAGACAAAAAATCATCTATAAAGTAAACTATAGCGGCTGAAAATAGCTTAACCCTCTTAGGACATTTTGCAACTAATTTTGTCTCAGGTAAAGAAAATAAAGCTTGTGAATTACAGGTTGCAGACTATATGAATCAGTAGCAAGACGTAGTAGATCTTCAGATTCTGGACTCCTTTTGGAAGGAGCAGTGATGGGGTGTACTTCTTAATTTAGGTGTTCATGCTGCCTCTGAATCTCCAATACAAGAGAGTCTGTGTGTGAACTCCTGCATGAGTGTGTGTATGCGTGTATGTGTGTGTGCATCCAGGAATGTGAGGGAGCAAAATGGATGAGTAATTCCCATCAGACTGGCAGGAAAATCTGGAGTATGGGGAGTTAATTGAAATAAATGGCATATGGCTTGATCTTGTAAGACTGAAATCCCAGACTTATATGCTCTATAGGGAATTGAAGACTGTTTATGACTGTCTCAGATCATTTCAGCTTAGGAAACAAGAAAGCTAAATGCTTTCTAGAACTGGAAATCCATACCACAGAAATGATCTAGGGAAGTGTTTGTACCTCTATTTTAATTAGAGATGTCTCTCTCTGTGAGGAAAAACGAGGAACATGAGCAGGGAAGGTGCTGACACATATGCCAATAGGTTCCTCCAGTTTGGATGGTCAGGTACACTCTTTATAGAGTGTACGATGGAGAGTGATAGTTGTCTAGTCAGGGGTTGGTAGCCACTTGAGATTAGTGATCACATCACACCTGCCCCACAGGCCAGAACAACCCTTATTAACTACTGGGAACGTCAATACTTTCTTTGGTGATGTCCTTTGCAGATGAGATACAGGACTCACTCACGGTCCTTTCTGCAGCAGAAGGGGATGCTCAACAGTGAAGAACTATTAATCACACCTTTCTCTATCTAAACCTAAAGAAACCCTGCTTTTCCAACAAAATTTCAGTTTAATGCGATTTTTTAACCTAACTAAAATGGCTCCAGACCCTATAGAAATGTAGAGTCAAAGAAAGAGATTGTTGAGGGATTTTCTAGTTTGAAACTGACCTCACTGAAAGAAGTATTGTTGTAATTCCAGCTAATAGACATGGACATTTTTTTTCTTCCTTTTTTTTTTCTTTCCTGTAAACAGATCTCCCAGAAAATTTTCCTGTATTACCAAACAGTGAACATAATTCAGTAGGGAGACAAAAGCTCTGAGTTTGCAGCTGGATTTCACAAGCAGTTTAAATCTTATGTCAGCTTTAGAATTTCAGCCATAAAATCAAATTATTCTGCTTACCTGTTTCAATTAGTTTACAAAGATAATCTATGTTTCCAATAAAACTTCTGTGGTAGATAACTATAGGAAAGATAGAACTGGTTGAGAAGTACTGACTTTTTGTAAAACAAAGTACTGGGTTTTTTTAGTCTTTAGTTGAAAGCCAAAATACTATATTGTTCTGTTTTCAGAAGTCATAAATATGAATGTTAGTTTATAAAAAGGAAAACTCCTTTTAGAAATGCATGATCAATTTTCATATGTTTAGTGAAAAAGTGAGTAATTTTAGATAATTTCTTTTTTTTTTTGTCACATGAGAGCCTTAAGAAAAGGATAAAAGAGCCATAAAAGGAATTGAACAACAGGGTTTTTAGTTTTCATACCATTTTATCTGATTATAGGATGACTATTATTTGAATTTGTGATTTGTACGATCGTCTCTGAACTTTTCATATCAAAAAATTGTCTTTAAAGGTGTAGATGTTAGCAAGGTTAGTATGTTTGACGAACATACTTTTAAAATCTCCTATAGAGGCAGAATGTCTACAGCATATTATGTGCAGTAGAGCATCACAAGTGATTAATATACAGACAGAACTTCCACCGAAAGGCACTTCTTGTTGACTAGCTGTACTAACAAAAGAGAATCAAATTACAAGAGCCATCAAACGTTGTCCATGGGTAAATAAGTAGATAACCATCTGTGCTTTGGCAAAAATTTAGGTTTAGGGTATAGCAATCTATGATTGCATACAATGAAAGGAGTTTACAGCTTCTTCTGAAATATCCAGCTTTAACTATTGTGAAACCTAGGAAAAAACTGTACAGAATTGATTAGTGTAAGTCCTTCTGATCCGTAAAAAAAAAATTCTTGTGTTGTGCTTTGTAGCTATTGAGCCTATTATGATATGTATAGTCCAATCCATCTATTCGGTGATGTGTACTTAAGATTACCTTAAAGTTATATTAATTAACAAATGTTGTGAGGATTGAGAAGCAAGAACTTTTTTCTAATGAATAGAACTTTTGTTCTCAGATTGTTTTGTTGTGCTCTTGATAAAACAGTCTTTTAAAAATTGCTGATAGTTCAGCCTCAGTGGAGTTATATTTTATTGCTTTTTTTTAATATTTATTGTTAAAAGTTATAACATGCTATTATGCTTTTGTTCTGAAGAATGTTGTGGTCAAAAATAATTTTTCTTTGTCAGAAAGTATAATTTAATGTTTCCAGCCTGTCTATTGCATTTGTGAACATTCACGTAAATTACATGCTGGTTGGATGGATGTACACTATTGTAAGGAAAAATTAGCTTGTAGACAAGGCAAAAAGCCTGTATACAATATCCTGAATAATTCCCTCTCATTCACACAGCACTGGTTACAGTTGTATCTTCTTCTTCATCTAATTTAGGAATAACTGTATGGAATTAGATCAAGTGTATCTGATTGTCTACTAGATCCAGATGAGAGAAAAAGCTCAAGAGAACAAAAGCTTTAGCAAAGATACATGTTTTGAGGATAATTGTCTTAAGCACCAATTATTTGACTAGAACAATAAAGTGTTCAGTAAGATCAGCTTGCCTTCCATTATTCATTTTATTCATTCCATTTTTCCCTGTTCATTTCAGATTGACCCATTGATATATGCAATATATCAATCATTTAATAAACCTGATTCAGGAAGTTATTTGCAATTTTGCATCTCATGAAAGTTTGACATCAGATTTCATGGTCTTATCATATTTTACGTGTTCCCTGGTTGCTGTAGCAACGTTGTTGCTATGGATTACACAATGGGAGTCAGGAGGGTCAGCAAAGATCAGAGCCCCGCCATTCTTCATTCAAAGTCAATTGTCCCTGAAAAATGTGACTTACTTCAATATTTAAGGCCTGGGTAGTGATATTAAACCAGAATGATACTTCTGTTTAAAACCTATAATTAACCTTGTCTTCAACTCTAGGTCACACATTAATAGCAATTTCATAAAGTGGACATTCCTCTGTCTTACATTCTCGAAAGCCTAGACAGGTTTTAAATAATATGTCTCTTGGAAAAATACATGGGTAATCGTTGCAATTTATTTTATGTCATTATCTAAGCCCTTGAGACCTCACATTCCCAGCTCCTCTCCCTGAGGTAATTGCATACATCTTGGGAATGTGTGAAATGGTGTTAATATTCAGTGCACCATGCCTCTTCAGAGCATCTGCCTACAATGGCTCACTGTCTAGATATTTCTCTGCAGAAACTGTTTTTGAGTAATATGAAGCAGTTCTCCCAGTGTCCCAGGATATTTAATGATTCCCTGGATCCCAACAAAGTTCTTAACAGTTTCAGTTGTAAAGATATCATCTGCAGTTTGGTGATGCAAGTGACACCAACTGATGCATTCCATCAATATTTTTTTCTTTCCTCAAATTAGAATCAGCAGTACCATTTCTATCTGTAAGTTATTCTTCTGTTTAATAATATTTATGCCCACTGAATATTCTGGCAGAAAAAATTGCTTACAGAGAGACTGTTTGAGATTCAAAGCTTTAGGATGCAATGACAACTCTACACTCTTGTATCTTGTACTGTCATTACCTTGTACAAACTGCATTCAAAAAAATACCATCACTCAAGGCCAAGGTAATGAACAATCAAGTTTCAGGTGCTTAAAAGCATTAGAATTGAGTTTATTTCCTGTAGAATTTAACTTGAAAAATACCATGAGTGACCTAATTTCCTGCTTGTTTCACAGTATCAGTTGTAACTACATACAATACTACAAATTCTTGAAAGGCAGAATAAATTTTCTTTTCACAATATTTTATTTTGTCGCTTCTTGATTAGAGTCTTCAATACTATTATACACTCCCGTCTCTTAAAGATACATCAATTAATAACATTTCTCTCTGAAGTAGTTAATTACTTTGCAAACTAACTTTGTAAATTAGGCTTGAACAGCCTGGCAGAACCTCACGGTCCATCCATTTAACAGAGAAGGCAGCTGATGCATAACACAGATGCAATTTTTTTAAAAGAGTAATCAAACACATATTCTGCACAAGAAAAGTAGTACTTTCACACCTTTGTTTGATCAAGTTGAAGCTTTGCTTGTTTTCCCAAAACCCCACCTAATCCAGTCTTCAAAAAGAAATCTATTCTCCTTTTCTCCATAGATCCTTAGCAGTTAACTGAATATTGATGACTTGCTGCAACCCCCCCCAAAAAGAGCACAGACCAATCAGGATTCATCTCACCCATCATCTGTGCAGATGTGGTAAGTTTGCTGCCTAAAATTTCTCTAGCACAATGGAGAGAGGTATGTCATTCATTCTGTCCTGACAAGGTGTTTAGGATTGATAGGTTTTGGAAGGGGACTCACAGTCCTATTGCCCACCTGTACTCAAAAGCGGTATGTAGTTTGCTGAGGAAGTAAATTTTATTCAGCATGTGTTCCTGCTGTAGTCTAATCTCCATAGGCTGAAGTCTTGCTATAAGTTTCAGAGGAGATCTCCTTTTGACTACATGTTCTCCTTTCTCCCTAGCATTTACCTTACATGATTATTTTAGGTATCTTATATGTTAGCTTGTGAGTATTCTTATTACAGCAATACCTTTTTATTATGGCTGAAAAGTCAAGGCTTGCTTTCCTCTGAAAAAGTAATGGTGTTATGTGATAGTCAATTCTGCAAACCTAAACAGAGGTGTGGCTTCTGTGAGGACTGTAGGGCCATTCAAGCAATATTTGCCCATGACGAATTAAAGAAAGCATATTATTTGTTACTCTGTTGACATTAGCTATGCAGATGAAACATGAAAAACAGTCACTTTCTCCAAGTACCATTTTTCCTCTAATTCAATTTAAAAGGGATATCAGTGACGTGACATGCTCAATTCAGAAATCATATGAAGAATATGACTGATGCTGAAAAAATGAAATTATTCAACACTTGTTTCATTATTAGAAACATCAATTTCTAAACAGCCAATTACTTTTTTGGGTAATTCATACTCAGAAACTCAAACGTAATTTTGAAAAATGTAAATTATTTCAACATCACACAGTGAAATGAAAGCTGATATAACTGAGGGACTTGTTAATGTCATAACATCACACAAACCAATGCATATGGGAAAACAAATTGTTACACATTTTCTTTGACTCTCAACTTGGATCCAAACTTCAGTCATATGACAATTCATCTTTTCCAATTAGCAACACTATTTGGAATGACTTTCCTTTTTTTTATGTAATCATTTTTAATGAACCTTGTGATCAAATACACCTCATTATCTTTCATGAAGAACTGAGACAGGCAAGCTGATTATTTAAAACAGTTAAAACTACTTTACATTAATTTAGCTTTGAAGGAATAAAAAAATGTGAAGGAAGAAAAATAGAAATATTTACTTTATCAAATTATTAAAAACCTTTACAAGTATGTTCAAGTCAAATTATTTTTTGGACCACAGATAGCAGAATATAAATAATAATTTTTATCTTCAGTTTTTAAAAGGTTAATATAATGCTATTTTTTTTAATATTTAAATACAATACTTTTTTTTCTTTTCAATCTATTTTCTCGTAATATACAAACAAGAAACTCTTTGGAAATGTATAGAGAAAATCACAAGCCAAAGCAAAATGTATCTTTCTTTTTCAGTGAACATTTCTTTTTCTTTGGTTTGGTTTTATTAGCACTATAGCAGTCAAGTAGTGTAATTACTGATCTTTCTGTCTGGTGAATGTCACCTGTAAATCCGAATTAAAATAAACCATTTAATTAGATCTTAAATACATTTCTGCTAAAAGGGTGAAATTACCATTTCTTACTACCCAAATCATGCTATAATCAGTTTAACCTCTTTTGCGCCTTTGTGGTTCCTTTAGAGGAATATTTTGCAAGTAGACCAAATCACTTCAAAATAAGCAGGCATAGAAGAATTTAGCTCTATGAAGAGTGTGTTATAAATAGGATTCAATTTCTTCTCTCTGTCTCTCTCTTTTTTTTCCCCTCTCTTCTCATTTTCCCCATGTCTTTTGTAATTATCTCAGTTTAATTAGAAATAATATAAAATCATTAGAAACAAAACTTTCCTTTCATCACACAGGTCACTTAATAGTGTCCTCCCTCTTTCTGTGTCAAGGGAAGCTGAATGGTATTTCCTGAATGACATTTCAATAGAAACCTACAAATACAGTTTAACAAAGAGATCAAGGGATACTGTATGGATGAGGCAGATTCTTTTTATTTTTTGAAGGTGTGAAGAGTCCCACTTATTACACACCCACATACTTATGCACAGTTTTTTCCTCACAGTCTGTGCCTTGCTCTTCCATCCTTCCCTCACTTTTGTACCAAGGGAGTTCACAGCCTATGCAGGCACCAAGAAAGTATGCTGTTTATTCCCCTTGTAAACAAAGTGTGGGTCTCGTCCTCTGCCAGCTCACTGTTGAGTGAGATAAGCAGACCTCCTATTGATGAATTATGATCTTTCTTTCAGGCATATGCCCCCAGGATCTATAGCAATCCCTCTAACAGCTTGAAAAATGGAAGCATTTTCAAAGACAAGCTTGCTGGTGCTGAGACTGACAGACTATGAAACCTTGTTGTTATTCACACTCTGAGAAAAGACCATTCCTTGGCTTTCAGCTCCTCTTTTCATCCGATTGTTTCCCAAGCAGTTATTTAAGTGATGATAACATTTTTTTAATTGCAGGTTTAATTACAGGAAAAGTCAATTATCTCATATGTACAGCATTTTACATAATGAAGGAGCCAATTTTAAAACAACAACAACAGCAACTAAATTACGGCTCAAATATTTAGCTCTTGAAATTTCCTAGTGTGATTTTTTTCAAGTAATCTTTGTTTGGTAGGGCTATTAGAAATGGTTTATTATATTTAAGATGTTCAGAAGTTGCTAGTAAAAGTATCAGCAATTTTCAGAAAAACATTTTAATTATTTCTTAATAAATTTACTAATCTCTGCTGCTGGATCAAATCTTCCACTAGTGTAAGTCAAGTCAGCTGTAGTGAGGGCTGTGAAGGCCCCTTTATATAAAAAGGACATTTGGCCAATTTTGTTAGGCATATGTCTCAGGTTGGGTTAAATTTGTGATTAGTATGTAGGAGTCCTGAAATATCTGTTCAAACCAAAGTCACATTGACCTCCTCACTTAAAAAATACAGTGCTTTACTAGAAGTTTTTTCCCAAATACAGGTTGAGCCCAAATTTTGTGCAATACTGGACCATAAATATATTCCGTTACAGCATTTGATGTTGGTCTCAGAGGGAAAATCCCAGTAATTTTTCAAATTTTTTTCCAGATCACTGCTACAATAGCTGTCTGTTTTTCAATACAGTAAATATTTATAAGGAAAACTGCCTGTTCAAAATAATATAGCAGCTGTCTACTCCAACATCCCCCTAGTGATTCCCTCCATTACTGTACTGCTGTTGCAGTCAATCATTCAAAGTCTCATTCACACAGCCAGATATGGAGAAACATCTTGAGTTAAAAGAAGATCCAATCCTAAGTGAAAAGGAAGAAAGAATGATCTCCAAAGAAGTTTAATGCTAACAGTATAGAAAAATGCCTTTAGAAGCATTATTGGCACATATGTTGATTCTGCTGGTGGGAATACAGGGACAGATTGAGCAAATGTGTTTAATGTGCATCTACACAAACAGCAATATGAAGGAACCTTGCTCTCTCATGCAAACACAAAAATCCAAGTACAGTTTTGATGGTGGTAATTCTTGATTACATATCACATGGTGGGTCTGATATTCAGCTGTGACTATTACCACTGCCCAAGGCTGATGTGGTGGGTATGCTTCTCTTTCCTACCATGGTCTGTCATAAACTATGTGAAAAGCTGGCAAAGTCTACACATATGACTGACACTGGCCATAGAACAATGCCTATGAAGTGACCTCACTAATTGACTCAGATATCATTACCTTTTGCAAGTTCAGCCTCTGGAGCAGCCAAAAGCACCACAGAGCAGACCAAAACTGCCATGCTTGGGCATGACTGAACAGACCTTCAGTGGGATATAGAGTGTTTTGTGAGATCACTGGTGGAAGGTCCTAATGTGTTTTGCATCCTCATGGGGAAGCTCTCAGTGCCCTTTCAAGGAGGTGTGTGTATAGTGGTGCTAAGAGAAGGCGAAGTGGAACATTAGTTTTTGTTAAATTAGGGTTCAGAGTTTCAGATTTAATAGCAGTTTTCGAGTGTAATAATTTTCCTCTTCTTTCATAAAGAGACACGTGTGCTGTGTTTAACCTGAAGTGCTAAAGATCCAAGATATGGATTGTCTCCCAGTGCCTCCGATTTCTGAACACAGCTATTTAGATGACTGGGTGCATTTCAAGTCTTGTCACCTGGAATGCAGGTGATGTACTTTACTGCCCATTCATGCATCTGTTTAACACCCTTTCTTAATACCCTTTAGGCTCCTTACTATATTGGCTTCCTAGGCAACATGAAAAATGAAAGTGAGATGGAGTCTGCTCCATTATGAAGACTGAAAGGAAATATTCTTCATTTTTTACATGGTTCTCTTCACAGGGCAGATATGCAGCTATCAGCCATGGATTAAGAAACACGTATAATAACTGTTACTTGGAGTTTTTTCTCTCTTTCTCAGGAATTAATGTAGTTAATACTATGGGCCAAGAATTGTATATATTCTGTGGCTTTTTTTTTTTTCATTGAAAGTTGGTTACTCTTGACTTTTGATTAAAGAATTTAAACCACTGATTTTTTATCACTGCTTTCATTCTATTGGCATTGACCATGAACATAATGTAGGGCTCTTATCTTAATCTATATGATATTCAGAGGCGTAAGTAAGGTGTTAATTATGCCACTGATGTATGAATCTTGTGTTGATTTTGAGACCTGAACAGAGATTACACTAGTCATAGACATTACGGCAGCCACAGAAATGAGATTTTAGATTACCTTTCCAACTGTTGTTTGGTTACCATGTTTCATGGGATTGAAATAGTTTGAATGTCTAGGTAAGAAGGATGTAACTTTTGCCTACTAGAGATTTCAGGGCATAATGGATATCCTCTTCTGAGTTTTTTTTAAATTAGTTTAGAACTTCTAATAATCTCTTTAAGTTATTTCAGTGAAGAAATGAGCCTAGAAGAAAAGACTAGTCCTTTAGCTAATTTGTACCATATATATTTGGACAAAATGCCAAAAATGCCTTTAAGTATAACATTCTTTCAGAGCATGTCTGAAACTCTCTGCAGCAACTTTTGATTGCCTTGATAGTTCTACCAGAGCTGATGGTAAAACATGGGAAATATAGCAAAATAGAAAGAATATAATTACAACTGTAACTAAATTAGCTATTTTTTTCTAAATACCATCTCTGAAAACAACTAGTATCTCTATGATTATATGTGTGTGTGGTAATCCATTGCCTGTGGAAATTCACACAACAATTTGTCTCCATATTCTAATAAATTCTGCACTAAGAAGTATGTCTGATACACAGTATTGTCTTTCCTTGGACTTAAGAAGTTAAGTGTAAAGAATTTTACAAATCATTCAAAAGCTTCTCCTGATCCATTGAACTTAAAATAGATTAGTCTCAAGGGAAAGTCAACTTTCCAGACACTGCAATTACAGTGAATGATAGCAAGCCAGAGACATCTGTTTAATGGAAACCTACAGACCAGTATAGCTAACTATATAATTCACTTTTTCTTCCTCCTTGCACTAGGAATTCTGTACTGCTGATCTACTCAATGCCAACATCTCTGCCCAGACTGAAAGTAAAAAAAAAGAGAGATAAAAAGAGTAATAAGATACTTGACATGTGAGAAAATGTAAAGTTACAGGTGATTGAAATTAGTTTGTCATTCACCAGAGAGACTAGCAAAAGAACACTGGGAAGAGAATTTTATTCTGTTTCTGGAGGTACTCATCCGGATATTAATAAAACTGCTATGCAGTGCCTTGAGGACTCAACAACGTAACTTTCACAAGGCAACTTGCTAAAGAGAATAATTATATACAAAGCATGTATTCGTCTATACAGCCTTTTAAGCAATGGGATTAGCTCTTCTAAGCACAAAAAATGCTCCAAATAGAAGCAATTTCAGGGGATAAACATAATGTTAAGAATTCCAAACCCCACTTATGCAATGACTAAAGCTCTGCAGCCACTTTATTTTGTGCTATACTTCCTTCAGTTGCCAGAAAAGAAGCATGGTTTGGGTCCTAAGTCTAAAGGAGCATGACCACTACTTGGAAGAGATGTTAAAATAGGCCAGAAATCACTTATGGTGCAGACGACAGTGCTGGTTCGGGATCCATAGCCTGTGTTAAGGAAACTTCCCTGTCTGATCATCCAGGAGCCACCATGGCAGTCATGCTCACACCACCTGAGCTGGGACCAAGGCCCCTTCACAGATACACACCTCACACACACAGTCAGACTAGGTTTCCTTACCAGGTTTCCCACAGCAGAGAATCAGGTATCCAAATCCTTAAAACAGTTTAATCTGGGTGCAATAACTAAATAACAAAATAATAGCTCGAGCTGGTGTCTCCAAGGAGGGACCCCGAACAAAGGGACCCTTGGCCTTTTAGACCCTCATAGTCTACGGATGGGAAACTCTAGAGGTCGTCAACAGTCTAGAAGTCATCGGCTCCTGCCATGTCTCTGAGTATCTGGTCCCCTGGATGGGCCACGGGTCCCAGTGCCCTTTGTTAGGCAAAGGGGCAGTTCACAACCCCTTGCCTCGGGCTGAGGCTCCTGCTCCCCCAGAGTTCAACCTGCAGCTGGCACTGCAGCTGCACACCGAGCTACCTGCACTAAATGTATTCTTTAACAGCCTGTCCTTTCACTTGGTGTTGGTATAGGGGAACTCATTAGTGTTATGTTTTAGTTGAGCTGCAGCATAGCACTAATGAATCATAGAATCATAGAATATCCTGATTTGGAAGGGACACACAAGTATCATTGAAATCCAACTCCTGGCCCTGTCCAGGACAGCCTCAGGAATCACACTGTGTGCCTGACAATATTACCCAAATGCTTCTTGAGTTCTGGCAGGCTTGGTTCTGTGACCACTTCCCTGGGGAGCCTGTTCCAGTACCCAACCATTCTCTGGGTGGAGAACATTATTCTAATATCCAACCTAAACCTCCTCTGACACAACTTCAGGCCATTCCCTCAGGTTCTGTCACTGGTCACCATAGATAAGAGATCAGTGTCTGCCCCTGCACTTACCTTCATGACGAAGTTTTAGAAAATGACATGGAAAAGGGAGAGTGAAGGAGGTGTTTTCTAGGAGAATTTCCCAAATGGGAGGGAGTTTCTGAAAGCAAAAACTACTGTCTCACTGCAAAATACTGCTGTTGGAGAAGGTCAGTCTGTAGTGGGTGGATGTAATGTGGAAAGGTCCTGAGAGTGGTAACATTATACAGGTGTCAAAACTAGACTTCTGTTCCTTAGATGATCACAGGATGGACACAGAGGAATCTCGTTACCTGTTTTCCATTTCTGGCATCTGGAATAGCTTGGTCAAAGTCAGAGCATCTAGTTCAAGTTGCTGAAATATGCTGAGAAAGACATCACAGCTGTATTTGGCTTAACACAGTGTTTTCAAACGGACATAAAAAACAACATGGCTCATCTTTGGGCCTTCTGTGTAGTGTTAGTCTAATTTTATGTCATGATGTTTTTTGCTTTCTTTACCTGCCTGTAGGGAGGGTGCAGAATTTAGCACCGTCTGAAGATTCAACAGTAGCAGCTGATGGATAACTCTCAAAAAAACTCACTGCTGAGGTTCACTTCATTTGTTAGAGGAGTGTATCCTGAAAAGATCTGAAACAACTGGAAATTTATAAAATAAATAATAAAAGAATGGTGGGTAATTTTTTGCAGCTACATATCACAAGAAAAACTGTATAACCCAGTAATTCTCCATTGGCAAACTCTCGAGCAATGGAATACAAATGTTCACCTGTAGCAGCTGCTAGTACATAATTTTTTTTATGTCAGAGGCTGCTTGTAAACCCTCATCATGATTTAGCCTACTCTCTCTCATGCAGTAGGCCTTTCCCACTGAATCCTTAAAATACCTTTTTGAAAATACCAAGATACGCAATTTACTGGGAAGTATTAGGAACTCTCCATATTAATATACAGTCCAGTGAACTATCCACAAAAAACTAGGAAATGAAAAGCATATTTGCTAGCATACCAGTCACGTGTTGACTTCTTCAGAGACCCATGACTTTTCATGGCCACCATGCATACCGAAAACTACGATCACCAGCCATATCTTCACTCCTTGAGGTGCCCACCTTTTCTCACTTTATTTCTGGACTACTTCTTCTCAAAACAAGGCACTAATCTGAACTCAGGTAGCAAAGAAAGGGAATCTGAAACAATGTTCCTGAACTTGCCTGTTGATTTTCAGGGCTCGTGATACTACTAAGTTTTTGAGTTTAATGTACTGCCTTGATTTTTACGATTTTCAGCAAGATGTTTGTAGTCAGGAAGAAATCTTGTTATCAATCCTCTTCAGCCCTGAAAATCAAGTTGGGGTGATTTGACTGCCCAGACACAGGGGTTTCGGTGCTAGAAGGGATGTGTGTTACAGGCCCTGGAATACCTCCTTAAATCCACCAGTGATTTTAGATCTTTCAGAAACTGAGCTAGTTCACTGTGTTTAAATTTAGATATTTAAATTGTATGTGTAAGAGGCTGATGTTTAAACTGCAGCTGAACTGTCTATTTTCTCTTCCTTAAAATAATTTTAAATAATATCTTTAAATTATCCATTATCACTGTGCCCCCTAAAGTATGCATTCAATGGCAAATTTGTAATGCTACATAACAATCTACTCTATAACTTATATCTAACACATTTCCTTTTTTCTCAGATCCTCTAAATATGGTTTCTAAATCTTCTGAACCTGTTTTCTTCCCTGACCTATATCTTATCAATCTTTGATCCATAACAATTTCTCACACCTCTGTGGTTTGATCAGAATCTGTCTAGATGAGGCAGCAGCATTGCTTCAAAGCTCTTTAATCACTGTATTGAATTAATGCAATTACATACCTGATGCATTAGAAATCTCACCTTGGGTCTCCACATTTGCAGCTCATTTGGAGTCCTCTGTAGCCTTTTTTTCCCCCCATCCTGGAGGCAGGATTTCCAGCCTCCACAGGCTTATCTGTTAATACTACTAAACAGAACAGTACACAGAGAGATGTTTGCAGTAGAAAGAAGGTGGAAGAAGAATAAATAGCACACTAGCAAATAAAATAAGTGTTGCTTTATTTCCTTAACTCAGTGGACTCACTACATGTATAATTGAAATGGGTTTCATATTCAAGAAGGAACTTCCACTGTTTCAATACCATACTCTCAAGGTTTGAAATCCAAATGCTTAGTTATACAGGTAAATTCCATAAAGTAATTGTTCCTTGCAATAATGAAACACTGGGACCCTACATTTAAAAGGGAAAAGGCTCCAAGGGAGTTCAAGTTAACTCACAGAGAAATATTCACAAGAATAAAATTTAATATAAAGTTACAAAGAAATAACTTCCTTTTATAAGCAAAGTGGATTCTGATAAGGGTCAGGTATGTTTTTTTCAGTATTCCTTCTGGCTGCAGGATGTGGTACTACTTTTCAGCATATTCTCAACAGGGTTGTATTAATATGACCTTAATGATATCAATGGAATAATAATAATTTATGTTATCTAAGGATCTTTCTCTTCATATTTAATGTTTAACCTATTCAATTTTGTCTTTGTAAAAATTTGTAATGGTTAGTATTCCCAAAGAGAGTTTCACAATCCATGCTTTCTTTTGCCTATTTTAAAATAAAATGCATGAAATGCTGGCAGATATCTCTATAGAAAATAATATTTCAACCCTGTCACTTGTAGACCAGTACTGACAAATGGATTGACAAGGTCTAATTAGAAATGCAGCGCTGATGCAAACCAAATGCAGAATGATATGGGCACTCTATCAATGGGGGGTTAGCTGATGTTCTGTTGTAAAGTTGACTGCCTTCTGATTCCCAAACTTCATCAGAACTACTAATTTTTTTCAGAAATTGTTTATTCTAAATTTAATTCTGGTAAAATTAAATTTAAATTAATTCTAAATTTAAATCTGGTAAAACTCAGATTAAAGTTACTACTGCTATAATACTTGGTTATGGTTTAGTTTGAATGAAAAATGTATTTTCATTTAATGATATCAGTAATAAATATAACAACTTAGCTTTGGGGTTTTTTTCTGTGGACTTTGGTAAGGATGACCTTTCAGTATTATGAGGGGATTTAATTAGGGACATTTCAGAAAGATTCAATGAGTATTTTTTAAATATATGATATTTACAATTAGATATTTACAATATGATATTTACAATTAGAAACTGTTCCTTTTCTGGTCCCAACTGTTTCACCTAAGATCTGAGAAGGAGGATTTAGGAAACCATGGAAAGCTGTGAGAAAGATGAAAAGACACATAGCTGGTGGATAATGAAGAGCACTCCAACCAGAATATTGACAGGATGTAAATGGAGCATGAGGGAACTGAGGTCAGTGGAGGATGTAGAAGAGGTTGCAGCAAATGGGGACATCCACAGGGTCAGAGATACAGGAGGTGGGTGTGTGCAGTGGTTAGGGAGATGGGGAACTGAGGTAACAGCTAGAAAAAAGAAATTAAAAAATATTAATTTCCCCCCTGTATTCTTACCATATCCTGTATAGACTTAACTCCCATACTCAAAAAAGTCCTTTTGCATGGCTATCATCCACAGTACATGAGCTCTGTTTGAGTCAGGCTTGTATAAACTATGCTGGGTTTTAACCTTTCTGCAGTAGACATCATTATTAGCCCAGTTTAAACCAGTGTTCATTAAAACAAATCATAAGAAGAAACTACTGCTAATAGGGAGTTAATGTTTAAAAGTATGCTTCGGTGGAGTCCAGCCAACAAAATACCCTTTTCCACACAAAAAATCATCACCTTTTGAAAACCCAAATGCTAGGGAATCTGGTAATGAATGGTTCAAGAGATGCAACCAGTTCACAACTGAAATTTAATCCTTCCTTACTCTTTGCCACCCTACTCAGCATATGCCCACTCATCCCAGCTTAAATGGTCCCAGAGTAAGGCTTGCAAAAAATGTATGCAAAGGTCAGAATAGCAAATTGCAATAAAAGGTCCACTGTGGGAATCAAACATGACAGGTGACCAGTGTTAAGGAAACAAAGAATGTACTGTAAAGGCATTGCTCTCTCTCCCTGCCACAAATGGCCTTGAAATGCTCTAGCTCAATAAGAAAATCTAATAATGTTCTGCCTTATTAATAAATACACCATTTTTATATTGTAATAGATTTCATTAGGACAGCAGATTTGGCTTTCTCAATGTTAGTACAGGTTGCATATCAAATTGTTCCATATTTTTTGTCCATCCTGCAATGAAAAGCAATGTTCAGCCTATTATAATATGGGCAAGAGGATGACTGAATTATTTATTCATATTTCACTTATAGGTAAAGGGACCTTTTCCAAATCTGTTCTCTTTTTAGGTAGGATCTTCCCAAACCCCTAAGACTGAACATGTTTTATGTTGTTCTCTGGACACCAATCAGACAAATCAGACCAGACTTTTTTTTTTTTTAAAGTAAAAAGTAAATGCCTCTGGCCAGCAGTAATTGCATTTGCAGCTCTGAAGTTGCCTCTGGGTCTGTCATGTATCTAACTAACTATCCTTTTTTTCAGTGAATCACAGGGTTTCTTTGTTTTCAGCTAGTTACAAATGTCTTGTGCAATGCCTGTCGTGAAAAGCTAAGAAAAATACTTCATACATCGTGAATAAAGATCGCAAATTTAAAGCTCATACAGCCAGGTGCAGACTGCCCACTTTATGCACCTCATTTAGGAAATACAATCCATTTTTCTATTAATTGTTGCTGGGTGACTCTTTGTTTAGTCTGTACAGTCAATGGAGAGAAGGAGACACCTCATTTACACGTCTTGACTTGCTCTTAATGGTGGACTACTCAAACCAGCTAGTTTTGGAGGTTATACTTAAATTTTGGATTCTTTTCTTGAAGTCATGAATCACAATATTACAGAAAGCCCTTCCTATTTGGGTCCCAATTCAAATTTTAAATACACAAGGAGACAGGATTCTGTGGTGATCCTGGCTGAAGCCTCCTGAGAATTTGTTCCATCCTGGTGTAGAAGAGGTTGTTCTTTTCTTTTCAGAAAATAAGGAAAATCAAGTAATCTCATTGTGCTTGTAGTGCTCTCATTGGGGCACTACAAAAATTAGTGATAGCTGCCCCAGATTTTTTTTTCACAAGCCTCTAAATTCCAAAAAGGAGAGGCAGAAGTGATTCCACATTCTAGCAAACATTCTTTTTCCAGAGGTGTGTTACTCATCCTCATGGCTGTGGCCATCCCTTTCAAACAAAGCAAAGTAACAAAGCAACCTCATAGCACTGAACAACAGCACAAAACTGCTTTTTTAAAAAAAAATAAATTAATTCACAAATAATGAATATCTGGAAAACTCTGAGGGTCTAGATTTTCTCAAATTTTTCAGTCTCTTAGTTATATAAAACCATTCACTAAACAGTATCCACACAGTATCAGCCAGTAGCACGTCATTGTCTTTTATGTGAAGAGTGATTTACAGTAATTACATATAGTTGTCAAGATAAAGAAAATTTAAGACTGTTGATACGAATTTAACCCATTTTCTTATTTAATAAAAAAGTCACCTCTATTGAGTAGAATTCAGTCTTCAACACAAACAAACAGTTTTTGTTTCGTATAAAAAAGATACTTAATTATAAATCACACCAATTCTTAGAATTCAAGATAGAGCATTTGTCAACTGCTTGATATAAATGACAGATGTTTATATGTAATAGAACAGTGGAACAAATTTTGTTAGGAAGGGTATGAGCCAGATGTTCACAATATTGGCTTTTTGAGAAGAAAACATCTTTTTACATTGTCTATGACTCATGAGCCAAAAGAAAATGTGTTTATCACAGGAACTCACACTTGAGACATTATCCTTTCAGCAGCAACATAAAAATGATAAAATATTGGGCGTAAGAAAGTATCAGAACAGTACTTACATTTTATAAATACTTGTAGGACCATGATATGAAATTTTTTACACTTCCTTTATCTGCATTATATCAGATTTAAATCTAAGCTCAAAGGGTTTAAAAGCATTACGACTTGTAACATCTGATCAATTATTTTTAATCAATCATAATGAAATCTGGGGAATTTTGAGGAGTAAATATGGCACGGTCCTTTGTTTTTTCTTCAGCTTTATTATTACGTACAGAACAATTGAAGCATTTTAAATTACCTATGTTTCTCTAAGTGCTACCTGCTTGTTAGGCTGAGAAAGGGTTAAAAGACTTCATTTTCCTTAGTTCTTATGGTACTTCTGGCAAAATTTTCCTCCTCTGTTAATCGAAATGTGAATGGTAATCCAGAAGCTGCAGATTTTACCCCAATTAACACTCAAAGTAACTTGAAAACAACAACCAAGACCACTTTAATTTCCACTTGCAGAATGTTGGATTTAATCCCCTGTTTTAGAAATTGAATTGGGGCCATAGAATAGGGAGAGGGTCCCTTGTTAAAATAGATTAATTCTTTGAAAGTATGCAAGAGGTGGATGGAATGGAAGAGAGTCCCCTTTGATAAACATTGAGCATTCAGTTCCTCATTAGTCTGCTAGAGTTATGCACTTTAAGAGTCAAATGAATGTTGTATTGAGTATGTAGGGACACTTATTAGCAGATGTCCATGACAACCTCAAGATAGTATATTAGGCGAAGACCAGCAGTGTATCTAAAATCACAAAATTTTCTGCATTTTGCAATCTTTTCACAATATTTTTTATATCTTTTCTAACCCCATAATGTACTGTGTTCTTATGGTCACATTCCACACCAAAAAAAGGTTTCTACAACCTCTGAGACCACTTCTTTTGGCAAAAATGGTTATATGAAAGCTGAATTTGTCTTCCAACACACTTGACGTAAATGGAGAACATTTTTGTGTCCACTTAGGGAAGGTTTCATGGGTACATAAAGGAATCTTAATCCTAAATAGTGGCAAGAGAAATTCATAATTTTGATTCTTGTGTACAAATGTTTAATATGATAGATTAAAAAAAAAAAGAGGATCATGTTAATTGCAATATTATCTATTTTATATATATAACTAAGTACATCCTTCCTAGGATATGAGTATTTTAGTAATTTGATGCTACCCTGTAATACTTAAGGAAAATCAGTGATGTAGATGCCAAGAGAGAGTGCAGGCCTCTTACAACATCCTTTTCAATCTGCAGGAAACAAAAGTGAATTATCAGTGATGGTGATAGCCCATATGATGAAAGACAATAAAAGAACAAGTTATATCTCAACACTGTTCATTCAAGTATTTAAGGTCCTTCTGAATGTATAAGAAATGGGAAGAACATATGACTTTCTCAGATCACTTTCACTGCATGAGGCATTGGCATTGCACTTCACTGGAGTGCAAAAATGCCAGCAAAGTTATAAGTCAGGTATTTGTAGTTTATTTTATTAGTACTATGCAGAACCGCAAAATAGATAAAGGAGTTTTATGACTTACATCTGGTTGAATAATAAAACATATGGCTCTGGAGTAAAGCATGTGCAGCTGTAATTTACTGTAAATATCCAACTCAAGATAGCTATGGAGATAAAAAACTTACGGCGTGCACTCAGGGTTTATCCCACTATCCATCACTGCTTGAATATTTATGATACTCAGACATTTGTGGTTTATGTGTTAATTAACCATGTTTTAGGAGTTTTCTTCAGGGCATTTTGTTCTATGTACAACAGATATGAGTTCACAAGGAGTGGACATTACTGCACTAGTGTTTTGCTCCTAATATATTGATTTAGCGTGTCCTTCATTACAGAGTGATCATAATAATGGAATTACTATTGATATTGTAGGATATTTTCCAATGTAGACTACAATGTGAATGTCTTTCTAATGCTTTCCTTAATGATATTTTCTATGGACACATGGGCAAGAAGTTTCTTCTCTTGTTTGTATTCTTTTGGGTAGTTCTGATGATAACAGGATATTAAATATATCAGGCATTTTGCTTTTGGGGCCATACAACTAAAAGTGAAATTCTAGGGGTTTTTTAAATATAAATTTTACTTTCACAAATCAAGAACATTTTTGGACCCTTTTATACAGTACTATGGGATTGGACGGATAGTGTTTTTTCTCAGAGTTTGAGTTGACTGTTCTCTAATAATTTCATTGGTTAGATGCAGTGTGTCTGCATTATTCCATCACAAAATCACACAGAATCACAGAATATGCTGAGTTGGAAGGGAGCCACAAGGATCATCATGCCCAAATCCTGGCCCTGCACAGGACCACCCCTAAGAGTCAACCTATGTGCCTGAGAACATTGTCCAAATACTTCTTGAACTCTGGTAGTGTTGGTGCTGTGACCAATTCCCTGGGGAGCCTGTTCCAGTGCCCAACTAGCCTTTGGGAAGAAGAACCTTATTCTGATATCCAACCTAAACCTTCCTTGACACAAATTCAGGCTATTTCCTCACCACAGAGAAAAGTACCTGCCCCTCCTCTTGTGCTCATGAGGAAGTTGACTTCAGCTGCCCCTCCTATGGCTTCACCATCTAGCCAGACTGCAAGATCAAAACCTAGTTCTGAATTTGACATCTTGGATTCAGAATTTATTTCTGTGACTTTGGACAGTGACCTATGTCACAATCCAAATTAGAGAGGACTTTATTCCTGGTTTGAATCTGAATTTGTCTAAAGAGGATTACACACCAGTGATATTATAATCATTATGTCTGTATTACAGGGAAATGTGGCATCAGATTTTGAAGTTTGTGACGACACTGATCAGCATCAATGCTAAAGTCTAGCCTGAACCTCAGTTTGTGCTGAACCCATTATCCTCTCCCAAGAGCCTCTGTCAGACCTTTGCCGAGCACATAAACCTCCTTTCCAATCACTGAAGGATCTTCCTAAAGGATTTCTCTCATCCCCTGCAGGCATGTGTCATATCTGAGAATAAAGAAATGCCATAGGCACATAGATGGACCTATTTTCTAGATGGAGCTATTTTTCTGCTCTTTCATCTATAGGAAATTGTTTTCCTCATTTTCCATACCCTTGTGGGAGAGATACCATTGCACTGAATGTTGACTTGAGTTTGACAATTTTCACCTTTCCGGACAGTAGAGATCTTCTCAAGGTTTTCTTATTGTAAAAGATTTTTGTTAGGGGATACAGTTCTGCTTATGGAAATTAAACTGCAGATCCATTAGTGAAGTGCAAGTGTCAGAAGGAATGTCACTGACTGAAGTAGTGAAACTAATTGCAAGAGAAGTCTGGAACAACTGAAAGATGAAACCTTGTATTTATCCAAAGAAGATTCCTGCAGGCTCAATGAAGCAGGGATGTAAATATCATCTCTAAGTTTTTCTGGAAAAAGGTTCATGGGCATGTGATTGCTCTTGCAGAGAATTAAAAAAAAAGAGAGAAATTAGAAATCTCTACAAGACCTGGAGACACTGAGGTCTGTTGTTGCAACTTATTTTTCCTTTCCTGTTCTGATAAATGTTACTCCAATCAAAACCAGTGTGGCTTTGATCCATACCTGAGGGATAATTCATTATATAGTGCTGTCTTTTGGAGCTGTCTTTGAAAAGCAGTTGTAGTTTTAAGGTAATGCAGTATGGATCCTATAAGTCAGGCGAAGGGTAATAAGTAATGCATACTTCTGCAGGAATCCCATATATATAAACAGGGACTAACTGCCTTCCTGTTTTGAAGGACATTTAATGATACTGTCTATGAAGTCTAATCAGTTTGCGTACTAGTTATTTCATGTATCAGTTCTTCTGTTACTCTAAGGGGTTTGCAACACCCTATGTTTTAGATGGACTGTGGTCTAGCCAAAGATATTGCTCACGGGTAGCTCCAGTGAGTTACAAGTTATGTAAGAAATGTTTGGTGTAACTTTAGATTCTCTTACGGAGTGATGTATTTTTCTGGGCTAGCCATGGGGCTGAAGTTGTTGCTATGCAGGGGTTTTGTCCTGGTGCAAATATTTTTGTCTTTCAAAAGAGATCGTTTCTAATTCTATGAGATGTCAGAAAAGTGACAGGCAGATTTCAGAGTGGATGCCGTTGTACTACTACTGCAATTTTTCTTCAACAGCTGGGGGGAGCAAGAGAGCCGGATTCTCCACCTGGCCCCATACTGTAAATCCTCACCCCAGTCATTTGCTATAAAGGACAATAAGAAAATCAAGAGGATGAAAATTAGTTAAACATAGAAGAAGGACTTAAAAAAAAAAAAATCACTGCGAGGCTTATCTTAAAGCAATTTACAAGAAAATAAGATCAAAACCAAAGCAAATTGCACATAACCTACGAACCCAGAAAAGCAACAATTACACAACAGGAGACTGCACATAAGACTATGTCCTATCAATAACTCTTCTTACTCAGCTGTGTACTCAGTTAGTAATCATGACAAAGTCATGGACAGAAAACAGATTGATCAATGCAGAATCTCTTGGAAAAAAACTCGTAAACCCAAACCAAAACAATAAAAAAATCTCTTATCTATAAAATGTCTGCCAAGCTACAGAAAGAAATGAAATGCAAATTTAACAAATTAACCAAGTGATTAACACACAGTGGGATCACTTTAGGCATTTTGCTTTGCTTCTTGACAGAATGAAATCCTACTGAGAGTTATTGCTGCCTCAATATTTCCACAGTGGTATTGTAAAAAGAATTCATGACATTATAGAATCTGCAGATCCATACTTTCAAAGCTGTAGTTTGAAACAAATTCGTGTTTTAAACATTAAGGCACTTTAATACTACTTGTTATACACCTTAAAGGGCAGAAGAAAAAAAAAACAGTCTTCTGGAGCCGACTGTGAGCTTGAATTTGACATCACTTTCATTCTGTTTTCTTTGAAAGCTGTCTTTGAGCCAGTGTTAGGCTCAACCTCTTTAGAATGATAAAAGCCTCCCATCAGTATTAGTGGGTCCGTAGGTTGGGATGCTAAAGCATAAATGAAGGGTATATAACCAAGGCGTATACAGAATCCAGATTAAAACCAAAAAATCTCTTTTTGATGCATGCAATTGTGCCCAGTATTAAGTAATCCAACGCTTGGTTCCTTTAATTTGTGGGATGAAGGGAAGTCTTCAGTGTGTATCTTGTATTTTAGGAAACAGAAGTTCATCTCCTTCCTCTGTGAATGCAGAACTTTAAAAAGGGCTTAACAGTTAGCCATATTTAAATTGATGTCACCAATGCCATTTAATCACATATAGGCTCAATAATTAAAAGCAATATTTGAAAATAATTTTCAAATAAAAAAAGAACAGTGGATTTTATTAATAATAGATTCTTGCTGTCTTTTTTCTTATTTCAATGAGGTATATGTTTGTGTCCTAAAAATTTTTGCATGTGAATGTAAGAAAAACGTAATGCTTACTCAAACCAGTGGGAGATGATGGTTTAGACATTTTTGTGGCTTGCGTCAGGATTGTGAAACATCTTTAGTGCCACTTCACAGGAGACTTCATTTCTTTTTTCAGATTTTCCCTGCATAACGTCCAATTATTAGGTTTTATGTGAGTGAAGCAATTTTCACTCTGAATGCATATTAAAGAGAACACATGTTTTCATTTTATGGACCTGTAACACTGAATCTTTACTAAAAGAGAATAAAATACTTATGAAAGGTTGTTACAGAGAGTGCACAGAAAAAGCAGATTGAGTCTTATTGCCAATTCGTTTGAACAGTTACATTCCTCCTCCCATGTATCAATACACATGAATTTTCACACATCATAGTTGCATTAAAAATTGCTGCTACACTGATGATCAGTATAGAGCCTTAACCTAGACGGAAAGGCGAGTGAAGACCACACTCCCAGCCATGGTGAAATATTGAAGGATGTGATGGCTAGAGAGGGAATTCTTATACACGAATCTGAGAAAGGCTGCTGCTAGCATAGGCATAATTCAGTACAAAGCTGTGACATCCATGCACTGTACTAGCTGGTGCTGAAAATTTTGGCTTCTTCTACTGGAGTAAATTAAACATGTCTGGGACTGTTCTCTGGCCAGCTGACAGGGAACAGCTAATGCCAATGCTATTAAACTCTTCTTTCTCTCTTGCTAGGAATTGTCTCAGGCCAATACTAACTCCTGAGCCATGCCCAAGAGTTGCTTGGGAGGGTACTAATTGGGACAGGCTAAAAACGTGTCACAGGCTGCTGTGATGCCAGCACTTAACAGAATTCATTGATGATTATCAGTGCCTAGATATGTCTCTATGTATGTCTTTTCTGACAATTGATTTTATTAGTGGGAACATAGCCTAAACAGTGAACACAAGAATTGGGTGCTGTCTTAATTTTTAACTTTGAGTTTATTAGGTGAAAATCTCTTTTATTTGTTTCTTATCTATGAAATGAACAAAAGCCCTTCTGTACTTCACAGGCTAGCAGGAGAGTAAACATAGTAAAGACTAGGCATGATATGATAGTGAGGCCTCTGATTTCTGTAATTAGAATAACTACATCCCTTCCTGTCCCATGCTGTTTGTTCCATTCCAGAAGATGAAAGGAATGAAACAGAGTAAAATAGGATAATAGGCTGCCAGCTCGGAGAATTCCTTTGCCATCTGGGGAAATGTGAAAATTTTTCAGCTCTGCTTTCCCTACCAGATTGTGGTTACTGTTTTGGTTCAATATGTCCAATATAGAAAAACAATACCCTGCCTTTCCCCCATACTAAAAAGTCAACATTTTATTAATCCTAAAATTCTTTTAATATAATTTGTAAAGGAAAATTCTCTTTTTTTTTTAATAATCAGCCAGCCTAAATTCCAGCCTGGAATGTGCTCTTCTAGCCAAGGCACAAGTATAAAACCAGTGAAAAAGAGAGAAGAGATTTACAATGGAAATTCTGACAATCACTTTGCAATAATAGGGCTTGGAGACACCTGCTTTAATCAAGGTGGTGTGAATATTTAAAGTGGTCTAGCTCTTGATTTTCCGTTCAGCTGATGAAATCATAATTTCCAGTGAAATAATTTTTTTCTTAGGGATGCATGAGGAAGAAAGAGAGTGAAAGATCCTAATTTTCTATTCACCTGGTAGAAATAAATTACAACTTCTTTAACCCTCTTGATTCCAAGGCTGGCAGATGGAGCAGAAGGAATTACTTTTGTTTAGGAGTGGTTCTTTTAAGTGATAGTGCAGAGCAGAAATGTGGCTGCTTTGGGATGACAGTAACTCAGGTAGTATGATAACAGCATGGTTTCTCTCTGAAGTGGGAATGATTTGCTAAACTTTCTTTAAATTTGGTAGTCACTGGTGTGCTGTAATAACACAGAGTAATTTGGGCTTCCAAAGAAAGACAGTTGTTGATTAGGGAGGTTGACTCACACTACTTGGGACTTTATTTCCATCAGTAGTGGAGTGGTCCTACTGATTTTCAGGTGCTGTGTGCTGATTCTTGCCATGCTGAATGAAGATATGTTACGAAGGACTACATATCCATAAGAATCCATAATGACAGGTATACTTTTAGTTGTGGTTTAACCCCAGCCGACATCTCAGCCCCACTCATTGCCTTCACTGGGTTGGGGCTTGAATTGAAAACGTGAGAAAACTCATGGATTGAGATAAAGACAGTTTAATAGGTAAAACAAAAGCTATGCATGCATGCAAAGTGAAACAAGGAGTTAATTCACTGCTTCCCATGGGCAGGCAAGTGTTCAGCCATCTCCATCACGTGCAGCAGTGACTTCACAAAGATCATCATTCTGAATGTCTCCCCTTTCTTCTTTCTTCCCCTAGGTTTGTATCCTGAGCATGACACCATGGTGTGGGATACCACTTTGATCAGTTGGGGTCGGCTGTCCCAGCTGTATCCCCTCTCAGTTCCTTGCACATGCCCAGCCTGCTTGCTAGTGGGGTGAGGTGGGGTGAGAGGCAGAAAGCCCCTTGACACTGTGCAAATGCTATCCAGTAATAGCAAAAAGCATCTACATATAATCAACCCTGGTTTCAGTACAACTTTAAAACACAGACCCTACCAGTTAATTTGAAGAAAACTAATTCTACCTCAGCCAAAACCAGCACACCTTTTCAAACACAAGAGTTATATCTTCATACAGGATAGATTAGGAAGCTCCATAAGCTTCCATAGTGCTGTATCATTTAGTTCACCAAGGATTTGTTTCAGCTCTGCAAAATAGTTGACTTATTTAAAGAACTTCTCTGGAGAGATATATGAGTGACAAATTTATTGCATGCATTTTGAAGTGCATCTCATGTCCTGTGAAGAAACTGTGGAAAAATGTATGACTGGAAAAAAAAATGGTGGTGGAGTAAAAATAAGACTCCATAGAGAGTTAGTTTTATATAATGTACCAACACCATCAATGGTGTAGGATATATATGAGAATCATAATTATTATATTAAAAGATTAAAATTATAAGGGCATAGAGCAAAGGGAAGGTTAATTTACCTGTCTTGGTAGATTAATTTTTTTTTTCAGTACTACTCTGTTTTAGTACTCTCTTGCATTCTTCGTTTCTCTAGTTTCTTGGTAATTTAGCATAAATATAGTAAGATTCACCAGTGTCCAAGTTTCAATTTTATCTACACTTTAATATAAATTATAGTGTTATAACATTTAGCCAAGTGGCCTTTTAGCTGGTTTTCCCCAATTCATTCCCAATTGCTTTACTGGCTAGTAGCTATTATTTAGAAAATAATATAAAGTTCCAAGAAATAACATGCAATCTGCTTGATGGAAAAGTAATTACTTTTTGACTATGGCCTAATTGTGCTGTTCATTTCTGCCCTGCTTTATTTGATCTGATTTGACCTTCTTATTCTGTGACCATAGAAACAACTTGAAACAAGTGAGACACAGCAGTTAAGGATGTCTTTCTCTAATTCCCTTGGCTGCTTTCTTGCTATTATTTCTGCTATTATTTATATCACTAGATTTTCCTCTTGTTGGGGTCTTCTAGTATCTTGCCAGGATTTGAAGTTCTCTTTCTTGTAGTTGCTTTCATCTTTCCTCATGCTTTTTCTTACTTGGTGGTGATTGACTCTTTAATTGGCATAAACATAATTTTTCCAAACATCTACAGTCAATAACCATTGCCTCTTCTTCAATGCACCAAAGTGTCATATAAAATGTTTTTTTTCTGCTTTGATATCTGCAAATAATACTTGTTACCCAAGTAAACAATAGTGACTTGTCTCTCCTGGACTTGGCTCAGCTTCATGGTTTAATTAAGAACTTGTATTTAAGAGGAAATTTGATACTGTCAAAAGCTGACAAATGTGCAAATTCTTTGGACGACAGTAGTAGCATTCAAGATGGTCATGATAAACTGTGAAAAGAAATTTGCAAAGTAAAGCCAATACAGATAAACATAAAGTGCTATGTCTAGGGAGAGGGAAAAATGAAATAAAAAAGAACAAATATGAAAAAGGGATTAAATAACTGGTGATAAATATACAAAAAAAGAAGGCAGGAGGTGACTTTGTCTCATATCTATTGTACCTTAATAAGACCATAACATTTATGTCTATACTATGTAGTCAGGAGAAATTCTGTGGATTCTGGTATATATGCCTGCCACCTGCAAACCCACATTAGGATGGGACCCACATGCACACAAACATCTACATACCAAGAGTCCTGGCTCCATACATAGGCAGTGTGTCTGTGCCACACTACTCTTTGAGGAATAGTGATGTTGAGACCCTGTTGTATCCTACAGCAAGCACTCATCAAATACAAAATCTTCTAGCATCCATTGTGCAACTACTACCAAAGAAGAAAGAAAATCCTGTTCAGGAATATACTGATTGGAGTATTGTACCCATGAAAGGGCAATTAATTATTTATTTCCTGTTCGTATTTAAGTTTTATCAGCCCAAACTTCATCTTCGAATGCAGCTGTCACACGTCAAGAAAAAATTGGCAAGAGTCCATAAAACAGTATCAAGATGAAAAAGAGGTTAGATAGCTGTCCTGTGATGATGGGGGTGGGGTTTGCTTAGTCTAAAATAGGAAAAAGTAAAGAGGGACATAATTACATTATCTTCTAATGTGCAAAAGACGCTATGAAGACGGTAGTGATTAACTGATCTAAATCACTCTCTGATGGAAAGATGTGAAACATCTTATTTCACAATTTCTGAGGGAAAACAATTACTCTAAGAACCAAAAGAGAATGGAATGGACTTCCTAGAGAGACTGTGGACTCTAGTGTATAGGGTTTAGGACAACACATGCCACTGTGTAGGTCTTGCCCCTCTACAACAGGATATACTAACAAAGTCTCTTCAGCTCAATAAATGAAAAAAAAGACAGTGTCATACAGTACCAAGATATTGTATTACCTGGCACTAAGATTGCATTATTTGTCTTCCAGGCAAGAAGACAATACAGTGTTACATGGAGCAGCGGTTTTATGGATGTTTCTGATCACTGCATAACAGAAAAGGAGTGATGGAAAGGACCTCAAAGTACCTTTTGCTCCAACCCTTTAAATTGGAGAAGGTTCAAATATATCTATTTCTTCAAAATTGATGCAATGTCTTATTTGCAATTCTAGATTGATTCATTCTTACGATTTGGACTTTACTGTAAATTCATTTTTGTTCTTCAATCAAAACCAAAGTAAATCTTTAGTTTTGAGAGTAAGTCACATTTCCAGGAAAGCTACTTTATTGTAGTAAAAATTAACCTTGGTCTTGCATTTCTGATGTTTTCATAACTTCATTAAAAATATTTCAAATATTTAATTTTGATGTGATTTTTTATCACTTCCCTACCAATAAAAGACCAATTGTTTAAATGATTTTTTTCAACTTTATAAAATATTTTTGTCAGGTATTTTGTTAGTAGAAAAAAATTGAAATGAGGAATTTCAATGAGACAGTAAAATCAGAGAAGTTTTTTATTTTTTTTTCACCACTTTATTTTGTCTATATTGTACCACTGAAGATCATGGAAATAAAATCCTTTAAACTTATCAGAAAACAAAGGTAAAGATACCTCCAGCATCTGCTGGTAGTTGAATACTATGTTAAAGGATTTGACTTTATGAGGATTTCTGCGAGATAAGTAAGGATTTGAATTTACATCAGATTACTCTGAAGAAACTGTCTTTTCGTGTATGCTTCCCCTGAGTGAAAGGAAGGAAAGGTGGTTTATTGCAATCATCATCATAAGCAAGTTTTCTTATAATTATCATGACCTGTGAATTTTTAGAGGAACTGTTTTAAGACAATTCCTGCCCCAAAACTGATATTATAGATGCACACTCTGGCTTGTTTTGCAATGAACCCTTTATGTAACCATGATTTAAAAATAGAAGTTTATCTATAGGGACCATCTCTGAATTAAACTGGTGGAGCAATACCACCGTTTTTGATACCGTTGAGAGCCCTTGGTGCTTTTTGCTGTCAAAGTATGGAGTAGTGCTCTTCGGAGAAGTGGCCTGTGTTTGTGTGTGTGTTTGTGTGTGCATAAGAGAGAGAGAAACATAGAAGAACAGAGAAAGAGCAAAAAAGAGAGATAAAGACGGAGAAAGAAAAAGGAAAAGAAAAAGAAAGAGAAAGATAGAAGGGAAAAATAAAGAGATAAAAGAGAGGAAGGAAGAATAAAAGAAAAAAGGAAGGAAAGAAAGGAAGAAGGAAAAAAATGAAGAAGGATAGAGAAGATAAATAAAAAAAGGAGAAAAAAAGAAAAAGGTAAATAAACACTTGAATGTTTTGCAGGCTTAGTTGTTCCAGCAGTACTTATTAGAACCCACACCAAGAGCTGTTTTGGGTCCTGGGGCAAATAAATTCTTCTCCCCCTCATTCCTCACCTGGTAAAGCACCTGGGTGGTCCTGCCATGAAACTCCTCTCTCTCCAGTGCCCTCCTCCCTTCCTGCTTTCACTGTTGCTCAGAAAACCTAAATATGGAGTAACAGTGGCTGCCAAGAAGTGAGAGAGACTGAGCCAAGCAGAGGAGAGGGCTGCAGCCAGAAGAGCAATTGTGTTCCCCTGGACCCAAGGGGGACCTTGGGCAGCTCCCAAGGGCAGCTGCCCCCCTCCTCATGTGCCATTTAGCCCCACCATGCCTTGCCTCAGCTGACCCTACAAGCAATGCGTTCTCTAGCTGATGTCCACATATCTTCATTGGCATTTTCACAGTTTGTCTTGTATTTTCACTGCATTTGCAGTGGGCCTGAAAATAAGGGCTTGGTCTAATTACAGTGGTTTGATGGCAGGTTGTTGTGCCCATCTGTGTGGAAGTGCAGCACATTTGCTCAAGTTCAGCCAGCACCACTTTCTGGGAGCTGCAGGGAGCCCAGTGAACCGCCGGGAGAAATCCCATCACCCTTCTGTGCCCTCCCCACTTTCTCTTTTTGGTAGGGGACTAAATGGTGTGCCTCCTGGCTTATACAAATTTTCCAGAGTGGAATCCCCTCTCTCCTAGAGATTGTGTTCTTGAACTCGAAATTAAATTTTTAAGTCCGCAGAGGTCTCTTAGACTGGAAAAAGTTTCATACTGTCACATTTTAGCATGTTGCAAATAATGATTTATGTGACTGAAAAGCCATTTTGTTCAACAAGGTTTCATTACACTGTAAAAACACTGATCATGGTGGTGCCATTAGCCCAGTCACCCTGGAAAAGCTGGAGAATGGTGCCTGTGGGGGAGAACACTGAAAACATTCTCCTCTTTTTCCAAAAGCATGAAGGGTATGTTGATTTGTATTTTTAAAATGAAACTGCCATATTCTACAAAACATAAGCTTCTCCCAGAATAGATGTTAATCTATATCTAATACATGTATAAGGTTAAATATGGCGTAAGAGGCAATAGACATTACTGCAGTTCTCTGGTTCACTGCTTTAAGGGAGAGAAACTTAGCACAAATATAATTTTACAAAGAAATTGGTGTAAGAATGGATGCAATAGGAGGGATATAATAGAACATGGTATTTAAAAATTCCATGCTCAGATGGATAATATGCACTTCAAAATTACATCTGGCCACTGAGAAATGTGCACTTACTCCAGAGCAACCACTGCTCTTTAATAATCACTAGCCAGAACATTTAATAACTGACAATTTGATTTTTAGTATTAAGGTGACTTTGGTTTGAATATATCTAATGCCGAATGATCTAAAAGAATTTTTTAAAATAAAACTATGTATTTCTGACTTGAAAGAAGTCAAATACTAGACTTTTCCTGAGCTGCATTAGAATAATCAGCTTTTGAGGATGGTGAAGAAAATACCTTAATACCCAAACAGTATGGCTGAAAAGCAAACATTGATACTTTCTGGAAAGCAGGAAATGAAATGAAAGACAAAATAGATTCTATTGCACTCTGTCTCAAGTATTTTTACAAGCCTGACAGAGGGTTGATTTGCTGTTTAAGGTACAAGCTGAAAATCATCACAAAAAGCTCATTTACTTTGCTGAGAACATGAGTATTCAACATAACATGAGAAGAAAAGTTGCTAAATGGTTAAAAGAAATCCATGATGCATTGGGTCCAGGTTGACAAGTAAGTTTGTGTCTGTTGACCTGAACTGGTGCTTTGAGGGTGACCAGATCAAACACGATAGTATAAACCAAGATTTCAAAGAGACATGAAGACCAGCTGTGCCTCAGAGCTACTGCTGTTGGATTCAGTAGCACAACTCTCATTGATAGAAGGACTGACATGTGCAGGACAAGTCAGCAACAAAAGGACCCACCTTTTTGCAAATTTAGGACAGACATTTGCTATGTAGGAGAAGTTTGACTTGCTAGTTGAATTGTTGCAGAGGGATTTGAATTCACTAGCTGAAAAAAAAAGATAAAAATATTAAGTTGTTTTGCACGCTGTGACAGATTAAGGGTAATCTTTTGAAAAGCTCCTACATCTTATTTTCAGGAGAGTCACCGAGGTGTTTAAAGGGGTTTTGGATCAGTGCCTCAGTTAACTGGTGTCTGATTTTCCCTGTCAGTTCCTCCAACAGAGTCCTATGGCAGCCTGCAAGCTGTCTTGCTGTTCCTTGAGGAATCACTTTCTGACTCACATCTTAGCAGCTATGCATAATGGAGGATTGTGCTGTGCACTCGAGGGACTAAACTGTGGTATTTTGCTGCTAGTCTCTGCAAGTAGTACCAAATCAGTATGGTCTACAACAGGTCCTCTTGGCCCACATGAGCTACCAGGTGTCTGTAAGTACTGATGTTGGAGCAGATGCTTCTGCAGTGTGTCAGCCCTGTCGCACTGTTGCATGAAACGCTGTGAACTCTCGGTTAACAATGAAGTTATGACACTGCTGTGTTTCTGTGCCTTGTCTTACTTACAGTCCCTCTTTTCTTGGCTTGTTTAGGCATCTTCAGAGAAATGCAAAGATATTCCGCTAGAACAACATATCCAATGAAATATATAAAGTAGTTGTTCACAGACTAGCATGCACAAAAGATAGCTAGGAATCACTAAGTTTCAAGCTAAGTATTTCTGTGCTCATCACCCTGATGACTGAGTCAACCAAATGGTTGCTGCTGCCTGGACCAGTGTTTGCCAGGAAGGCCCTCACAGCTCTCCTAGAAGCCCCACAGCACCAGAGAAGTGCCACTCTCTCCATCAATGGCAGTCATGATACATTCAGCCTGGGACTCCTGTCTGGTACCTCACCACACTAATCCTATTCCTGTTTATACTTGTGTTCTCCCTTCTGAATCCTTGAGTTATAGATGATCACACCTAAGCAAGTTCAACTTTTTCTGTAATTTTGGTCTTATTTCTCTACAGTCATTCTCACAGCTTTTTCTCTGCAGAACAAGCCAGGAAACAGGGGAAAGCTTTCTGTAGGAGCTACACACAGACCAGAGTGTAAACCCTACTGCACAGAAAACAGAAACTGCTACAATGGAATAATTTCACTAAAAGAGTGGAATTCCTAATATTTTTACCTTCTTCTACACTGTTTACGCCTGGTACTACACTCTTGGGATTTCTCTTTTTAGTGCTAGCCTTTATTTTGACGGTTGTCCTCAGATGACAAAGACAAATCCTTATTTCTGTTCATTTGTAAAAGCGTATTGAATGCATATTTTCCAAACAGGGTTGAAATGAGCAGGTAGCAGCTTCCTTGCTCCAGATTCTAAGCATTCTTTCCAATTATATTCCCTCTCTGAAGACTTTCCCAAGATCATACCTACACTTTTTGCCCTTAGCTTTCTAAGTGCTTATACTTCTGTCTCTGTCTGAGCATAACTCAAACAGCATCACCAATCCTGTCTAAAAAACCCTTTCTTGGTCTAAAGTTTACCCCAATTTTCTACAGGTCAGCTGACTTGTGGTAATTCCCATGGCTATTGTGATGTAATTCATATTAGCACAGCTGCCAGTGAAAGAGGAGAAATCAACATATAGCAGTAAAAAGTGGCTGACCTAAGTCATATTTGCATTTGGGGTTAAAAATACATACCTGGACTGTTACTGGAGATTTATCAAAGCATGTAATTTTTTAAACCCAAATTAGTTTTTTAATGCACTTATGCTTTTAGCTACTTATCAGCCTCTGTGTGGAATGGCACTATTCAAAGCTTTAGCTTTACTCTAGATAAGAGTCATAATTTCTTCCACATGCGTCCTTTTCATGAATGACGAGTAGCCATCTTCACCGTTTTGCTCTGTCTAAACTTAACCTATCAGCCTTAGTTACCAGTGCTAACAGTACTTATGCAAACAGGAAGACTGAATCAAAGAGGTAATGGTTTCTGTGACTTCTATACAATTTACTGTAGACAGTATCAGTAAAATCAGATCTGCATAAAACATATTAATGCACTTGCTGTTATGTGTTCTGTCAAAATTTTTTCTTGAAGACAGACTTTCTGAAGCAGTCTTTGCATTGAGGATGAAAATGTGATATGCAAGGCCTGCTAAAAGGAATGCAAAAGAATTAATTATATTTGTTGAGAGGAAAGGAATAAACTGAAATAAAAGGCATACCACTGAGACTTCTCATGACAGGCAATCAGGCAGAGAGGTTGAGTCCATCTGAAACTTGTAGGTGCCTCAGGAATTGAGCCAGTGCAATTCTCTACAGGTCAGCAGAGGATAATAAGAAAATCTGTCAAAACTGAGTGAAGAGTCAACTTTCTAGACCACAGGTCTGACTGATCTGAGCAGAGTTGAGAGACAAAGAGTTCAAAAGGTTAATGCTGCTATGCTTATTTAAGTGAACGTTAACATTGTCGTGAGAAAACAGATGGAGAAGAACTGGGGGAATTATTTAGGTTTATAAAACAGTGAGCAGAACGACAGACATCTTATGCATAGAAGCTTGTCACAGTGAAAGTGTAAGCTGAGGTCTTTTTTCTCTTCTGCTTACAAGTAGTTTGGTTTAATGGCCTTCCAATCATCACAATTATGTGCTCCTATTTAAGAAATCAGTGGGGAAACATCTGGGTTTTACATAACATTCACCATCATGTCTTTCCTCAGATAAATTAACAGCTTTGTTTTGCAGTGGCTGTAGAAAGAGACAAAAACATTGGAGCACAATGATACTTACCATTTTTCTGTCAAGATGGAGTCACTATTAGGGGATGCTGCTATCAGTGATGATCAATGTGAAGCAGACATATTTACTGGGTGTCTGTTCAAACACAATACAAGAGAACAAATAGCAAGGTGGGGCCATTTTGTGGATAGATTACAACCTATTGCTCATGACCTGCCTTTATTACATCCTTTCTTTCCATCTGAAGAGAATAGAAACCCAAATAACAGCGGTTTCTGTTGCTCTGATGACAGCTTGAGAAAAAGTAATAAAGAATTCCTACAGCTATAAAAACAGAGTGAGGAAAGGGTGCCAAGTTACCCTTGGAGCTGTCACTCTTTGCAAGGCTCTTTTCTTTTCACTTACTTTTGTATAAAACTTTATGGCTAAACAGCTATTTTTATAGCCAGATGAGGACATAACTCATCCTTTGAGAAGTCTTGGAGAATTGGCGAAGAATTTCTGGTAAAACTTCAGATGGCAAGTCTTATTTCTCATCTGCTTAGATACTGTGTATCTTGAATTTTCAGGCATCTGAAATTATGGATTACCTCATACTTATTGGACCTACTGTTTGGGCTTGAGCTGTGTCCAATTTGAACAAACGATGAATCCCAAAAAGTGTTTTTACATTTTTTTTACAATAATTTGTCTTCAAAAAACAAGACAATACTACTACATCGAATTGCAGTACATGAATACACGAACTGGTTTTGAAAGCAGTACCATTTCATATTCTTAGGTTTTTTACATGGTATTTTAGCATTTTGTTTTCTTTTTCGTGATGCAGAAAAAAACCAGAACTGGATGAATATTGAAAAACAGTATTCATGAACATTCACAGGGATTTAAAATGACTGTTTGATCTCTCCATATCAAGGCCTCTTGTTATCTGCTGCTCCTGCGGTTTCAGACAGAAAGTTTTTTGTTCCTGAGGAGGTTTGAGGAATGGCTGATTTGTGTGAATACCCGTATTTGCATGCGAACGAGGCTATTGCTTTACAAACAAGAGCGTTCATTATTCCTCTGTTTAAAAGGATACACTAACCCAATTAGTGAGCTGGAAGAATATCCCGTGATTTAGCTAACCAATAAAATGCTCCAAGTAGGAGGCAGTGAATACTTAAACTGTGCAGTATCTGAATCCCCATGTTGGCATTTCCAAAACCTTTGAAAGTTGAACCTTCTCTTCAAGAAAATAAGAACAATTGCGCTCTTCACCCCTCCCATGTGTTATTAAAAGCACACCAAAGAGAACAGCCCTCAGAGAAGTCTGTGTGGATCTGTGTGTTTCAGATGCTTCTCCTCCTTCCAAAACATGCTTTGAACAGTGTAGAAAATAACTTAATGTTGATGCTTAAAAACAACTTAGCTAACTGTTCTTGAAACAAAGAGCAGCATCACATCTCTACAACGCTGCTTCAAGCTTTCTGCAGATTCAGGGAGGTATCTGTTACACTCAAGCAACATTTACGGCATAGTCTATGAAAGAAAAGCTGAAGGACTAAGAGTGTACCTCTGCATATTTCCTCATGTTCTGATTATAGTCAAATGAAGTCCACCTTTTCTGATGCTGACAAAAATTAGTCTACTCATTTAACTTGTGCAAATGTTAATTTCAGAGAGTAGGTACATTTTTTTAAAAAAAAGAAAACAAAAGAAAAAAACAAACAAACAAAAAAAACCCCCAGGAGTAATCAAGGCTATTCGCAAATGATTGTCACACAGAAAAAAGGTATTTGCCACGAATATTACTGAGGGTGAATAATCCATCCATCTGTGCTAAGTAGCATTAGAAAAAAAAAGGAGTTCCTAAGTTATCTCTGTCTCAGTTATATTACATATAAGGAGGTTTATGTGATTTAGGTAAGATCTGGAAAAGTATCAAAACTTCTGAATTTATACTCAAGTTTCCACACCTCTGGGTTCAGGGTAAAAGGTAAGATTTACAGACTCTGGCAGAAAATGAAAAAGCTTCCTAATAATCATCAGTACTCCCAGCCCTTTCCACAGATGCTATTTACCTCCACCTCCTCTTTTTTGCCTTTCTTTTTTTTTTTTTTTTTTTACTCTAGGGATTTATTTTTCCCTGCTCCTCCTAACCCCTAGGATATTTAATTAATTTTCTAAATTATCCTCTTTTTATCTCAGGTTCTTTAATAACTGTTGCTTCTTTACCACACACTATTCACTTTATCTTATCATGTGGCTTCTTACATCTACTCTGCAGATGCGTTTTCAGGGCTTTTTACAGCTCTACCCCAGCACCTCATCTTTCATCACCCCACCTCTTTGTTCCTCTTTATAGTACCTCCTCTTCATACCTTGTTGCTGCAGCTGAAACTATGACATTTCCACACTGTTCCCTGGGCCTAGGAGAAAAGCAAATATAAAACAGTTGAATTCCAGGAGATGATGTTGGCATGAGAATGTATACAGGCACTGTATTAAAGTACTGGTAAAACAAGACCTCCGTGCTAGCTATAGAAATGCAACACATAGGCCTCATTTAAGATAGGATTATACCCTGTCTCTAGAATTCAAACTTTTGATTTTTTGGTATTGACGTCTATCTTTGACCAGTATTTGCCTTGGGTTTAAATCAGAGAAACTTCATGTATCTTATTTTATTTTGATGACAAAATGACCTGTCTTAACATGGTGAAAAATTCAATGACTGGTAGAAAATCTTCCTGGTTTTAGAAGCTACCTACCAAAATCTGAGAACTAGCTGCAAGGCAGACACCACATAGCTCAGAGAAACAGAAAAAAAAGTATCTCTAAGTTTGTTTAATAGAGGAGAAAAAAAATAATAGAGGTTCCACATATCATTGTGTTGCTGGGTTCTGTGATGCTGTCCCCAGAAGTCCCTCCTGGCTTGCTTTCTTCCACAGCCCATGATATGATCACTCAGTTGTCCTGAAGCATCCCTGATTGCTTGCAGTTAAATTATATAACTTGGAATTAAGGTTGAATACCCTTCTTAGGACAAACAGAAAAGGATGGCTATTAGGAAGCAAATAATCTGATCTTTCCTCTTCCTTGTGTTCTCTATCTTCTCTTTTCATTCTTGTTTAAAATAGCCAGAGCTCATAAGCACAGTATATTTGCTTTAAAAGACTTATACTGTTTGCATGTATTCCACAATTCCTTCTTTGTCTGACTAGTTTTAGGTTCTCTGCTGAAGTAATGTACCTGCATAATTTTCAGGTCAGTCTTGTCTTTAGTTCCAAAAAATGCCTTTCAAGTGGCTTTACTTAATAAACTCTAGTGATAAATAATATAGTGTATGAAGTACTTATATATCCAGCTTTTAATAGTGTCCCTCTGCCTTTCAATCTTTTAAATGAAGTGAGGAGTTTAAGATTTATAAGCTGACCACAGTCATTCAGTTGTTAAAATAGTGCACCGAGCTGCTGTGCTCTTCTAGCTTCATTTGTTCAACTTGTTTTCTCAAAAACACACAAAAGATTCCTGTTGCTTCATGATCCCATCCCTCTGAATCAAAGTGGGATCAAGATGGGAGCATTGGTCAATTTCTCTCCAGCCCTCAAAGTGTCCAGACAAGAAGGAAAAGCTTGTTTTCCATCGCTTATTGAGCTTTGAAAAAAGGCTTAAAATCTCCCCTTCCTCATCTTTGGTTAGAATGAGGTTGCTTGAGGACTTCAGCCAGCCCAAACATGACATTTGAGAGCAAATTGTTTATACTTTTTTCTCCTTCCCCTCCTAGGTCTTCTGGAAGTTTTGGAAAAGTTAACATGACTTATGAAACTCTGTCCCAGCATATTGGAAGACACTTGTATATGTCACTTATATCTTCCTCCTGTGAACTGCCAGAACTGCAGAGCAAAACAGCAGGATGGGATTGCCTTGCTGAAGATTGTTCCACTCTTCTCTGTAAATGTTTATGTAAATTCCTGTGTAAGCTATTTCAGCTATTGAATGGACAAGGCTGTGTGTAGTCGCTGTAAAACTCCTTTACCAGAGAAGGAGAAGGATTCTGAGATGCCTTTCTGCAGCTTCCAGTCTTTTTGTATCTTTTCTATACTTCTCCCAGCTACAGCACGGATCTGTACCTGCCCCTTTTGCACACCCAAAGTTCAAGGATTTCAGGCTGAGAGAAATATTTCTTCCCTCGGCATCAGCGCTTCCACAATAAAGTGGCTCTTGTGAACCAAATGGAGGTTTTTGGGTGAGGGAGAATTGCGTTCCCCTTCTAAAGAGAATGAAGACATACAAGAAACAGAATCATAGCTGAAATAAATTAGCAAGTTGTATTATTTTGGTCTTAAAAAATCATCAAAATAGCAACAACAGAAATTCCCCAAGTATTCGCTTAATTGATATCTCTATGTCAACTTTAAATCAGGCAACTATCAGGTTATGGAGGACATTGCTACAGGAGTTCAGAAATCCCCAATATTTAGTTCTATTTATACAAACCTGGGTGTTTAATTTCCTTTGCTGGAAAGACACCCAAAATGACCAACTCCCTCCTCTTTGATTTATGATCATATGGAGATAGAGAGTTGTCCTGGTTTCAGCTGGGACAGAGATAATTTTCTTCTTAATAGCTGGTGCAGTGCTGTGTCTTGTATTTAGGATGAGAATAATGTTGATAACACAGGGATATTTTAGCTGCTGCTGAGCGGCACTTGCACAGCGTCAAGGCCTCTCTAGCCATCACCAGCAAATAGCTGGGGATGTACAAGCAGTTGAAAGGGTACACAGCCGAGATAGCTGACCTCAACTAACCACAGGGATATCCCATACCATATGGAATCATGATGAACAATAAAACTAGAGGGGACTGCCTGGAAGGTGGTGGCCCACTGCTTGGTTGGCCTGGGCATTGGATCAAAGCAATTGCATTGTACATCACTTGCTTCTTTTATTATTATTATTATTTCCCTTCCTTTTCTGTCCCATTAAACTGTCTTAATCTTGACCTACAAGTTTTACCTTTTTTTCTGATTCTCTTCTCCATCCCATTGTGGGTTGTGAGCAAAAGTTTTGTGTTGTTTAGCTGCCTGATGGGTTAAACCACAACTGGGATATAAGAGCAAGTCCTAATATTTCTTTTGAAACAGCCCTTTTCACTTAATTTCAGTTCACTTACAGCATAACTGGGCACTGCTCCTGACTGAAACCTTAAGGCATTTCTGAAACACTAATAAGTAACTTAATTAACAACAATGAACATTCTCTGAACATTCAGAACTGAAGCATAATGCTAATTTCAACAAAAGAAATTAAATACTACACTCAATGAAATACTAGCTTTGCTGGTGCTATGTTAATAGCAAAACTACTGGTGATGCCAGTGTGGGCAGGACTTTACCCATTTTTCTAATACAGTAAGTTTTCTAACGTTAGTTTAGCTTGGGCAAAAATACTCTAGAAGTTAGAGTTGTTGTTAGTACCTGGAAGATGACCCTAATATGTGCCTTACTGAGGTCCTTGGAAAGTGGGTATTGATGATTTAGTCGAGGGTGATTACATTTTGATCCATGTCCCTAACCCCAAATAAGTACTTTTTGAACAACTGTAACAAAAAGAGCTTAAAGCAATTTACAGCAACAGCAAAAGACTCCACTGGGGAACAGCATGACATCTATCCGCTTTCTGCCACCATTCCCACAGGGCCAACTTGAAATGCCTTGGGGGAAGGACAAGTTATTCTGGCTATGCCAGCTGTTCTCCGTAGCATCATTATTCACTGGCACAGCCAAGAGTACTTCTGAAAATGCTCTAACTTGCACAAGGAATTGATTTGTGTGTAGGAGCTTTCAAGACTAGAGAAGTGGGGGGTTGTAGGGCACTGATGGAAAAGTCGTCGCTCTAAGGGTCACTGAACGTTTCTCTGACACTACAGGAGTAGTCTTTAATGTAACACTGAAAATTGGATGAAGCATTTTATTTCCACTCTCTTGTATCAATCATTCTTGCTTCCTGTGCAAACACAGACATTTCTGTCATTAAGCTAAAAATAAAACCTTTTGAGAACTCAAGCAACTGGTCTGTCTAGTTCTTTTCATGTAATGTTTTTTCTGTTAGTAGCAATAACAGGATGTGCTAACCATTTCTCAGTGTAATAATCTGGTCTAGTCACTGATATAAACAACTTGCCCTTTGACCTTATAATTTATTCACAGCAGGCCTAGTACAAGACAGCTTAAGTAATAAAAATATTAATAAATAATTTGCAATTATAGACATTTTCTTTCCTGTGTTAAAATAAATGTAATAATGTCTCAAATAGAGTCCTGTGGAGAAAGGTGTCTTGCACAGAGCTGACTAAGGTAATATTGTTATCACTGCTGCCTTTCCAAATAAATTTCACCTAAAAACCTTAGCATGGTTATGATTCTTTCTCCAGTGAACCTAGGGAGTCTAAAGTGTTGTGCAAAAGGCATGTCCGCGTTTGGGGTAAGTAAATACTTCTTTGCAAATTGGTCATGCTAATAACTAGAATGTATGCACATGGAGGAGATTAAAAACAGTTTGTAAGAGGTTGAGCGTCCACTGTCATTTCCCTCATCTCTCCCTTATTTCCTCTTTAGTCAACAAACTCTCATCAAGCCTTTCATTGCCCTCCTCCCCTGCTGACTTAAGGAAGTGTTTTTGAATGGTGCTCTCTGAGTTAATTTTAGGGTTTAGGTCTAAACGGCCTGTGTTTCTGTTTCCATCCTGATCAGGAAATACAAAGCCGCAGTTCGTATTCATGCTCAGGTTTGCAAAGAACCATTTCCCCAGCACTTATTTTAAATCTTGTTCTTCTGAGAGGAAAAAGCCCTTCCAGTTTGAAATGAAGCCAAATTAGTTTCCCCTTCCTGAAGTATTTCTTGTGTTTCCAGAAAAAAAAAATGCTGAAAGTCAGGAAAACATTAATCTACATGTAGACCTATATGGATGCTCATGTTTTGTTGAGAAAAATAATGAGACTGCAAAGTTTCTGAACCCTGTCTCATATACATTAGATTCACAAAGGGAATTTTAGTTCTACTGGAAAACTTTTCCCTGAATTGAGGAACTCAGTACTATAATGATTTTTATAACATAGAGTGTGACTGTAAAGAACTGCCACTTTACTCATCTAGTCCAGTCATCCTGTGGGATGAGTATTCACTGCATTTTTAAGGGTTGTGCCTTTTATATTACACTCAGGAAGTTGTAGTTAGACTATTTAAAGCAGAAATTGATGTCTAGTGGGAGACTAGGTATGAGGCAATGTTTTATGTGGCACAAACCAAAAGCTAATAAGAATTTTTTTCACATGCATTACTTCTGTGCTAACGCATTAACAAACTGTGGTGAAATATTCATCATTTATAAATAAACATTACAAATAGTCCCACAGAATATATAAGGGAAGACTGAAACTACAGCCAGAAGCAGGGTTTTGCGTCCCACTAGCCCAGTGCAGATACAGTCTGCAAGAGGGATCTTGTTGGAGCTGCAGCCCTGGAAGCCCATGTCAGGGTGCATGAGTCAACACCTATAAGCTGGCTGGCAAATGCCAGAGCATGCTCACCCGATCCCTGTAATTTTACCAAGCCAGAGGGAGAAAAATCTGAATAAAGCTTCAGTCTGGGGATGAAACATGGTAGCTCACACCAACTCCATGACTGTTATTTTCTGGGACATGCTAACTTCAGTGGAGTTGCCTGAGTACACTGTGGAAAATCAGGTCTGCTGCTCCTATGAGAGTTGGAATAGGTGACTAATATTCAATAGCTTATACCTCTTGAGGAAACAATTTATGGAATATGGGATATGAGAGATTTATTTGGAAACCATATGGAAATATTTATGTGTTGTATTGGTGGGTCTGGGACTAATGTAACAAAACATGATACTCCATATTTGTTGACTGTATGCTGTTGAATTGGAGGGTTTACCTTTCTATGGATTCATTCAAAAGTATTCAGAGGTTTTTTTCCAGGACTAGAGTGTGTTAGGGACCAAATATTTACAAGAGAAATAGACTTACACGCAGCTCAGTTGAAAAGGCTGGTTTTCATAAAAAGAGCAAACAACAACAAAGTAAAGACTTGGTCTGGAGTACAGAATATGAAATGGTTTAATCATTTCAGTCATTGTTGTCATGTTCTACTAAAGTAATTTTTCCAGGAACCACTTATAAATGGTAATTCTGGTAAACTGGTGTCTTATGTCCATGTAGTCTCTTTCCTCGGAAGCTCTAGACAGGTGTGATTTGATGCCAGATTAGATCTGACTATCTGATCTCTCTCTGACTGGTCAGCTTCAGAAGTAATTAAGCACTGCTGGAAGAACCCAAGGAAGAATCCAGTCTATGGTCTCACCCAGAGCCTCTGGAAGTACACCGTGAAAAGCTAGTCCCCTTTTCCATGAGTTGGCATCACACACCTCTCTACTGCTTTATCTGCTTGGGTTTCTATATACCATATCACACAAGTTCCTGTGTGAAATCTCACAGTAGCTTTGCCTGTAGGTAAAAGCAATGTCAGTTTTCCTTGTAGAGATTGCAGCTGAGTTCACTGCAGAAATTTAAGAAAGAATGATGATCTGTGAGGCTGCTTCTGTTCTTTGAGCACCTGTAAAAGATGATTAATTGTTCCCCCCAGAAATATTTAAAAAAAATGTTTTCTCACCTTTATTTTTCCATCTGTCTCCTCTGAAACTACATCTGAACTTAAAATTTGTCACAAAATGTAGGTGGTGGAAATGCCTTACCTGTTGCCTGAAGTTTTAGGAAGAGAAAATTGGAAAAAAACTTAGATTTTAAAGTAAAATGTACATATATAATGTACACATATCATAAACCGTATCAGACATTCTCTCTCTAGATTTTTCCTTTATCTTTAATATTACAGTAATTAATATAATCAGATAATATTCTCAAGTACCTTTAATGAGCACAGGAGACAGACAGAAGAGTCAAAGTTGCCAAAATTTCAGCTATATGGAGCCCCAAGGCCACAGGGGCCTAATTTTCCCTGGAATATAAGGAAAAGTTAGCGTGATATTTCCTGAGGGTAGTGTACATGTTGATACATGCTAAGGAACCCTTTGGTAATGGTGTTATGAGTCTTCTAGGATGACAGATTAGAAAAGTGTTGATTGTTGTTGACGGCCCTAGG